>NW_019154146.1:875199-975777 GCF_002288905.1 Enhydra lutris kenyoni | reverse complement strand
GCGCGTGTGTGCGTGTTCGTGCGCGCGCGAGTGTGCGTGTGCACACGTGTGTGCGCCACTCTTGTGCATCTTCGTTAGACTCTTTCCTGTTGAGATTTGTTATCATTCTGTGAAATTTATCACCATCTAAATTTAAGTTTCCTTTTTGCGTCTGTGTTTACGATGTTGGTTTTCATGAATGCACTTTATTCTGTATGTCAACCTTGAGGTGTGTGATCTTGGTAAATTTACTCATAAATTCCAGTAATCTGTGTTTGCACTCTAACTGTTTTCACGAGGAGTAGTGAGGAACGGTGCCGTATGAGAGGATTAGCCTTTTGTCTATCTCCCAGGGTAAGGGCTGATTGAAAACAACCTCTTCTCCACCATGTGGGAGGAGATGCCACACATCATGTGTATGTGCTGGCCATCGCCTCCCCCAGAAATGACAGGGAGCTGAGCTTTCGGCTCTAGATTGTCAGTGACCCCGACACGTGAGTCGGCAGGTGCATTCACAACATCCCGACCTCACGTTCAGCATCAGTCAAGACAGCAACCACTGGGACCCGGAGCCCCGCCGGCAGGATCGGAAGTCAGTGCACTACCGAAGCAAGACGTGGGCCACCCTGATGACCCTCTTGAGGTGGGCAGATGCCAGGGACCCCCTTGCTCTCCCAGGAGGTGCTAACCTCTTGGTGTAACCTTCTCCGCAAGTGCCCTGGACTTGTGACTGGCTTCCTACCATGTCATTTGTCAAAGAGGATGGATGTCACCCCTCCAGACAGGCTGTGCTGCGCGGCAAAGGCAGAGGCCCCTCCCGATCAGGACACTGGGATGGCTCCGTCTCCACGGGTGGTGGAGCTTTCCGGCCAGCCATGAGGAAGCAAGCTAAGGTGAGAGCCTCACCGGGCAGCCCCTGGGGCCTGTCCCCTGCTTCTAGGCCTGGTGAACTATTGCCGGGCAACCTGGGTCCCTGAGCTCCAGAGAGGTCACGCCCTGCAGGCGCCTTGACTATGGCCTTGACACGGAGCAGAGGACCACGTGGGCTCAGCTGACTTCTGACTCATGGCAACCTCGGGATGACAGACACCCACAGTGTTTGCCGTGATGGTTACACAGTGATAGAAAATCAACACAATCGTTCCCAAAATCAGCACATCTCTCCATCAAGAGCTGTGTCCGTGTTTATGTCTGCTTCATTCATAGGATTCACAAACTAGAATGAGGCGTAATGTCGCGATAGGAGATAGGAGCAGTGGGGTGCATCCACCCAAGAGAAGGGCACGAGCAGCATGAGGGAACTGTGTCCGCGTTCCAGCGGCCACCGGGGTGAGGCTCACACACGACGCTCGGTGAGAAAGGCCACAGTGGGGGCGGGGGGGATGTGCTGAGTCTTCCCACCTCAGGAAGTGACAGACATGACAAAGCTGGGCCACAGCCATGGTGTGGTACCCTTGGGGTCTGAGGAGAGGTGCTGACGGGGATGAGCTACAGAACTTTCCGGAGAAGGAACGTTCTCCATCTTGATCGGGATGCGGGTCACGTGGCCACACACCCAACACAGGGAGTTTATGCCCAGGCCGAATGTCAATTTAAGAACTTTAAAAACCAGAAGGAGAAAGAGAACTCACGGGGGCATGGTGGTTTGCCCTCGGGCACCGCAGCGTCCCTTTGAACAGCCACGTCCACCCCAGAAGCACAGGTGAGTCACCCACTTACCAGGTAAAAGATGCGAGGACGCGTCCCCTGCTCCAAGAGCACGGTGGTGTTGGATGTGGTCCCTGCAGGGAGCGGGGGACGTCTCGAGCAGGGACCTGTAACCGGAGCCAGGGAGCGGTCAGGGCCCCAGAGCCACCTCCGCCTTCCCTCCTGCCAACAAGTAGAGAGCCACCCTGAATCCGCCAAATCCGTCGAGGCCACAGTGAACTGGCCTCCACCTGCCTCTTCCACGCAGACACGTCGCATGAAGAACAGAGACAGACGAGGGGACCTGACACCAGATGATTTTTTATTTAGACATGTGCATTGGGGAAGCAAGGACAACCAGATCCTGAAGGGGAGAGCGTCAAACAATGATGAAGCCACATCCCAGAATGAGCGCGAGGTCGCCTGTCACGGCAGCCCGCATAGAGTGGACCCGGGAGGAGGGCGCCCCCGGCCCCGCCCCCAGAGCGCTGGGTGGCCCGGACCGAGTAACGAGATCCTGGGGCCTCTCCGTGCAGATGCGGTGATGATGCACCAGCCCCAGAACAGGTCCCGCTGAGCTGAGGCAGCAGCGAGGGACGGGGCCACGCAGAGTTCTCCACACCCCTAGCTGGAATCTTGACCATCACCGTGGGCCTTCATAAATACACCGTAGCTACAGAAATATCTGGGAGCTGACCAAGAGATCCCGGCTGCCTCCTTCCAGAATTCTTCCTCTCGACCCTAGGTAACGGCTGCACTGCAAACTCAGAAAACTCCGTGGCCTGCCGGCACCACGGACCCACCGGGGCTATGGAAGTGCAGGGCCACTGTGGGCACAGCCTCGGGCAAGACCCTGGAGCCTGAGACCCCCGTGCCCACGCTGCCGTCCGGGCTCGGGGAAGTCTGTCCCGAGGCCTCGGTCCTCGCCTACGTTACACGGGGAGAAAATGACTCACTGGCTCAGGAGCAGATGGCCAAATTCCGACGGTGCTGGTGGTCGCTGGGTAACTGGGCCGTACTTCTGGGAAGAAGCATTCTCAGGAGAGATAGAAATCAGTGAAGAGATAGAAATCAGTGTGATTTTAAGGACAAGATTAGGGGTAATGATCTATCAAGCGATACTGACAGGCCGCAGACCCTGCTGTCCAGGCTGGCTTTGGCCTCTGGCCTGGGCCAGTTTCGACACTAGTCATGCAACGGCCACACCTGCACTTAGTAAGCCTTTGTTGTTTTCCTATCAAGTGTTTGCTCAGAAGAGCTTGTCTGTCAAATTCGCTTTGTCTCCCGTGAGGATCATGACACCCACGGGGGGACTCACCGCCATTCACCGAGACCCTGGCCTCCGAGGTGTCCGCAGTCCCGGGGGCGTGGGGCGAGGGCAGCACGGGTCAGTTCTGGAGGTTTCTCATTCCTCCTGAGGGGACGTTGGTCTTGGGGGATTCAGGAGAAATGAATAAGGAAAACCTATCAGGCACCTGGAACCTGGGCGAGGGCTGCCCCGCACGGTGAAGAGTCGGAGGAATCACCCCTTGGCCTGCAGACCTGAGTCAGCGGCAGAAGTGCACTTCAGCTCAGGGCCGAACGCCAGGGAGACGCAGCCCGTGAGGAGGCCGAGCACGAGGGGTCCGTCGCGTTGGGCTATTGCTACCCAGCGGCTGCTCAATAAACACTCACCAGCATTTACCTCCTGCCTTCCATGAAGAAGCCCACCGAAATTCAGCAGAGACGACAACGTTAGCCCACAAAAGAACAGTCTGCGAAATCACCCAGGGCGAGCTGACTCCACGGGACCCAAGCCCGCTCCCCCCGACGCTCCAGGGAGACACGGGACCTCGGCAAGCGCGGCAGGCGCCTCCCCAAGCGGGCAGGGCCCTGCTCAGAAGGAGCTATGGGAACGCATCCTGGGTGTCGTGTCTAGCACGTGGCCAGTGCCTCAGACAGAGGGAAGGTGGGACACAGACGCGCAGCTCAGAGGCACGCCGATAGAGGGGGACTTCTGCTGGGCCACTGAGACGCGCGCCTCCCCCGTTGTCATGGAAAACCAGCGGAGACACGCGGCGGAGCACACCCTGAGGTTGCCTTGGCCGAACGCATCTGTGATTGTGAACACAAAGGGCCTCAGAGAATACCAGGAGGAAAGAAAACGCTGTGTTTTCTGATGAGGCGGCTGGGTTCCCGCCCGGTAGGCAGCAGGCGGGTGCCGCGTGACGGTCCTCCCCACAGCGGGACGGGAGTGTGGGCAGGGACCCCCCACAGCCGGTGCCCGAGCGGAGACGGGGTGCACGGGGGAGGCGCTGGGGTCCGCCCCGGAGGGCAGCCTCGCTGCTTGAAAACACTGAACCCAGGCTTTCCGGGTTTCTACAGGTAGATGGAGCCAAGTTTCCTTTCCCTTCTTTTTAAAGATTTTACTTATTTATTTGAGAGACAGAGGGAGAGAGAGGGCAGGTAGGGGGAGCAGCAGAGGGAGAAGCAGACTCTCGCTGAGCAGGGAGCCTGATGCAGGACTCGATCCCAGAATCCTGGGATCATGACCTGAGGTGAAGGCAGATGCTTCACCGACTGAGCCCTCCAGGCGTTCCTAGAGCTAAGTTTCTGAGAAAAAGATACTCTTTGGCCGATTCTGGCGCAGGTAGAAACTTTCGTCTGAGACCAACGCACCTGCACAGGTGCGGCCTCTGGCCCAGCGTCTTAGAGGTGTTACAGGGACCAGTTCCACAAACGCAAGCAAAGACCCGGGGGCAGCTCAGGGCACGGTGGGGGTGGCAGGTCACCGTCCTGCCCTTGCAGTCTCCCTGTGACTCACCTGCCCGGGGCCTCACGCCTCCTCCCGTCTTGCTTTCTGACCAGCCGTGCACAGAAAGTGCAGAAACACGGCGTGGACGTGGCGGGCCCATGGGAGCGGGTGGCCTGTGGCTGACAGGCCCCTGTAGCCGCCGCCTCGGTGGGCAGGACACTGGGAGTGTGGCTGCCGTGGGGCCTGTGGACGGGCACACCTTGCTGGCCATCTGCGTGTTTCCCCAGTGTCTGACGGTGGGTGTCGGGAGGCTCCCGGGAGGCGGGACCCTGCGGGCGTGGTGGGAGCAACCCTGCAGATGCAGGAGGTGGGCACGGGGCCGCTACGTCTCTGGCCTGCACTGCTCAGTGGATGGGGGGCCAGGAATCTGAGAGAAACACTGGGGCTTGCACACGTTGGCTTGTTTGGGGGAGTGGGAGGCATGTTTTCCGTGTGGCTGGTGTCTTTGCGAGAATCAGAGGGAAAGCCCTGGCGTCCAGCTGCACGTGCGGCTCCAGAGCCGAGAGCGGAGGTCTGGGCTGGGCCGAGAGTCATCAGCAAGTCGATGCTCAAGCGTGGGCATGGCAGGTGGGCAGAGACTGGAGAGACCCCCACATTTCATAACCTCAGGGGAGGCTGAAGGGTCAAGGAAATCAGGACGATGGTCACGGGAGCCAAAGGAAGAGGCCACTTTTGGGAGCGGCAGTGAGAGCCGCGTTGCACAGTTGGCAAACAGGAGCTCTTGTGGGGGTCCCTGGATGGGACGGAGGGGCCGGAACAGGTCGTGGACTGAGCGGGGGGCGATTCCCAAGCCCTCGCAGGACAGAACCTGTGTTCTTGTTCCTTCCCAAAAAAAGCCTCTTTCTGTTAGGTTCATCCTTGTGCCCAGGGTAAAAAAAAAAAAAATGAAATGAAATAAATTAAATTTCCAAGCTTCTCTTGAAGCTAGGGACAGGGATTTGGCACCGTTTTTGCTGGTGGTATGGAGGACGTGACCACTTAGAAGGCTCTGGTTTTCCTGGGGTGAATTCAAGGCGCTGCATTTTGTGCTTGTACTTTCTCCTCCACGCCTGGAAATGGAGCAGCCGTGGTCAGCTGTGAGAATGCAGGTGGCAGAGGAGGGGTGCAGGGGTGGGTAGCGGGGCTGGGGGAGGGGTGCAGGGTGGGTAGTGGGTGCTGAGGGAGAGGGTGCAGGGGATGGATAGCGGAGGCAGGAATCCGGAAAGAGCCAGCACCAGCACGAGCTGACGTCCCCCCTGGCTCCTGGCTTCTGGGCTCCCTGCTGGGTGGACGCTCCGGTGGTTCTGTTATTTGGAGTCGACGCCATCCCTGTGGAGACGTGGACGAAGCCCCTTCTGCTGGGATGTGTGCTTGTGAGCTGGGGTGAGGCAGCACCACAGAGAAGCTCCTTGAACACCCCAGTGGGGCACAGACGGGGCGGCCGTCTGTCTGACTGTCTACGAGGCAGAGGACAGGCTGCGCATGTGGGGTCTACACCTTCTCCGGAGTGTTAGTCCCAGCGCTCCCGGCCACTCGGCTCCATCCCAGGCAAGCCCCCGACTCCCCTCCCCACCCCCACCCCCACTTCCTCACACGCCTTCCGTGCGCTCAATAGGGAGAAGGGATCTCCTGCTCCCAGCGGAGTCTGGAAGTCCCAGCTGTGGATGTGGCCCCGCGGGCGCATGTCTGTGCCTGCACACACGGGGTCCGCACCTTCTGGGGCAACTGAGCCCTCTGCACACGGACGTGATGCTGGGAGAAGTGAGTTCTCATTCGCTCGTGCAGAGAACTGCGTCTGGCTGGGATTTTCCATCTACGGCGCCTCACGCCCCTTCCCACAGCCACTGGGAAAACCTCCCAGAGCAGCAATCTGGAGAAAGTGGGAACCCGGTGCCGCAGGTGCCACATCCTGTGTGACTGCCTCCCGTGGGGGAAGTGACAGCTGTGGGATGTGTTGAAGGGTGGATGGACATTTTCCAGGACAGGAAGTGAGGGGGAGGGTCGAGATGTCTGTCATGTGCTCAGAACTCAGTGACAGGTCCCGCGTGGGCCTGCGGGCTGTGTGCACATCCGTGGGGCTGAGGGCAGACGCAGGGGAAGCAGGTGGGGCGACGTGTCCTTGGAGCTTCGTGCCGGGGACGTTGCACCGCTGACGGGCTTCTGGACAGCGTCAGCGGCCGAGCTATGCCCAGAACATGTGAGTTGCCGCGGGCCCGGACGCCTGGGCCCTGCCTCACGTGTTTGACAGACTTTGACCAACGACACGTGCGTGAGGGATGCACATGTCCTTTCCAGAAGGACAGACGGCGTTCTGACCACCTCTGTGTGACTCACGGAGTCGTACAAGGAAGAAGACGGCTTTAATAGGCACTACTCTCACGAATCCTAAAATGGGTTTGTTTTAACTTAAAATGATAAGCATGTTAAGCTCACATACTTTCAGAAATCATCCTGTTGCTTCACAGACAGCTGGAAGCACGTGCGGGTCGGAGCCAGTTCCTGCATGAGGCGCCCGTCCTCTGGCCTTCCCAACTTCCACCAAAATTCGTGGGTACCTTTGAGCATCCTGATGAATGTGGAAACATATTTTAACTAGCTTCTTTGGAAACAGTCTAAGGCAGAGTGCTTGTGTTGCATCATATAAGGTCAGACGCAATGAAGACAAATACTAATGTGTAGAGATCGTTGTGTTTTGTCAGACACGCATTCAACTAAAAATAAACAAAACAAAACTTTGGAAACTATGTGTCTCTTACACTTTTGTATTTTTTCTGTATGTAGCATCACGAGATACATATTTTTTACATTGTGTGAAACTTAAAGTATATTTAGCTCAATTTCTTCAGTTTAACAGATAAAAACCCGTCAAGTTACTTGTGTTTGGAATTCACACAATGTGATGTAAAACGTATCACCCCTGATGGTTCCTAAAGGGTATTACAGAAAAGCGATTCCGACATGGTGCAGTTTTCTCGTTATCCAATCGCAAGAGGGTTCTGGAAGCACAAGCACAGAAAAGCAGAACTTAGACCCAGAAGGCGTCCATCACGCTGTCCCATCTGCGTCCTGCCGATCCATGCTCTTCTCCCAGAATAAGTTCATTACTGACTTGGTATCCTTAATGCTGAGGCTTTTCACACTTTATGTCTCATCAAACAGGAATTTAGTGTCCGTTGTGAGTACTTTTCGTGGGTAAAAATGGCCAACAGAACTACACTGCATTGAAATTTATAAAAATACATACACTAAAAAAAAAAAAAAAAAAAAGGATACAAATACTGAAGACCCCGCAGTCCCCTGCTAAGTAACTGTAGAACCAGAGCGGACAAGACCGTCAGGAGCATCTCACGCATAGAAGCTCCCAAATCCTTCCTCGGACCCAACCCAGTGCGAGGCGCTCCTCTGCCATGGGCCTCTCGCTGGGCCCCTCACTAGCCCTGGGATAGCATCAGGTACCTTCTCCGGAGGGGGGAGGGCCCAGGGAACGCTCCCGGTCAACCCGACGTTGAAAGGGCCCAGAACACACAGGTTCCGAGGGGCTGAGGCTCAGCGAGCCCCTAGGCGCAGCGTTGGGGGGCCTCACGGGCCTGCTGGGACGCCGGTTGCCGTAGCAACTGGAGGCCCTTCCCCACGTGCGCTCAGCAGGCACAACGCGGCCCCCACCGTGCGCGACCACAGCTGGGAGGGACGGAAGCAGCTGCGGGGAGCCCACCACCTGCTCTGTTCCAGCGAGAGAACACCTGCATGGCCGGCCCCGGGCGGAGGCTGGGGAAGGGGCTGTGCAGGGGTGTGGGGGCTCCAGGACGACCCACGACTGGCAGCTATTCTCTGGCTCCTGTCAGCTGCGGGTCCAAGTCCAGCAGGAAGGAGGAGGCGTGAGATACTGCTGGGCCCTTCTTCTGGTGGACTTGTCCACCAGAGCCCTGTTCTGGGCGGGGAGGACAGGCGGACCCCACAGGGCCTGTGTGCACCAGCCGTGCGGCGGGGGGACGAGGAGGTGGGGAACCCAAGATGAGGGTGACTCAGAGGCGCCACCAGAAAGCGTCCGTGGGGCTGCTCGGGCTAACACTGCCTGGGACCCCCAGACAGCCAGGAGAGGTTGTAAGTGTGAGGGTGAGAAGTCAGTGAAGGACCTGGCAGAGCCCAGCGGAGGCCAAAAGAGCCGGAAGAAGGAGCCTGAGCGCGGGCGGGATGTGGGGAGCGGGAGGTCTGCATAAGGCCACGGCAGCAATACTCGAGGACGTGGAAATCCCCAGAACGTGGGTGAAAAGGCAGAGATGGTCAGACTGGATGGAACCGGGAAAGCCCTGGACACTGCCCCGTGCGAGGGCCTCTGCGTGTGAGCGCACACCGAGGGACAAGGCTGGAAAGACGCGCCGTGCGACGTCTACCCGGGAGGGACTTGGGACGGTTGCCTCGACGTCGGAGTCAGCGCCCAACCAAGGGCGAGACCCAGCACCCCGGATAGCGGGGCCCACGCTCTAAGTAGACGTCAGCACTCTGAGTGCAGATGTTTCTGGTGGAAGGGAGAGCGGACGAACCCAACGTCAGAGCAGCGCGCAGCCCGTCCTCCCAGTTGTCGGTCCAGCAGAGGCAAAACTCCGCCAGCACGCGAGGGCCGTAAGCCCCCGTCGGACAACCCGCCTAACTCTTGAGAAGGCGGAGGGCCTGGGACAGGTGAAGGCCATGTGACCTAGAGCCACTTGCCGTGTGCGGCCCGCGGGACCCGGGATGCGAGCGGACCACCGCCGGTGCGACAGAGCCTTCGTCCATAGCCGGGGGCCCATTTGGAAGTGGTCACGGCCCCACAGGACGTTAGCAGCAGGGGAGGCGGGCGGAGGCGGATGGGCACTGACTTCTGTAGGTCAGAACAGCGAGTCTGTAGACAGACATACACACACGTGCACATGCGCGTGAATACATGCGTGAATACACAATCCCTCTCCCTATGCAGAGCCTCCCTGCACGAGCTTTGAGAACCAGAAGGGCCAGAACAGAGCAGCCGTTGCCGTTGGCTCATATGAACACGTCTTCGAGCACTCCCACGCCTGAAATATAATCAGTCTTCAGTTTTTCTGATATCTGAGGACACATCTGGCTAACGGACACACGGAATCCACGGTGATGAAGCCCAGATGTGCAGACAGGGCCCGGCTCTGGGAGCTGGAGGCAGAGATGCTGCTGTGGCCTCCCGGGGGAAGGGGGCAGTTCAGGAGCTCCTGCTCCGGCAGGTGGCCTGCGTGACCTCCATGTCCACTAGCGAGCCCACGGCCCACCAATGCTGAATGGTCTCTTCCTTCATTTGCCTTTTTTTGTAAAAGCAAAAACCCTCTTCAGATTTCCTTAGGTCGGCAAAAACGGGTACTAAAGTAGGTCCTTCCCAAAAGCAAAGTGGCATTTCATGAAATTGGAAAAGCGGGGGATACCCGTACATGCATATGCCCCTCCATGAGTGTGTACCCACGGAGATGCACTCCGCAGTCCCTGAAGGGTGGCTGGGGTTGGCTCACTAGGAGAGCAGGAGGCGGGAGCTCAGCAGAGCCCGCGGCAGCTACTCATGAGGACGGACCCCACTGCGGTGAGCACAGTCAGTTCTGTAACCACAAGCCCCAAACCCCAGCGCTGCAGAGAGCAGCGTCACCTCCTTCAGACATCGGCACAGTGACCTGCTGGCAACAAGCCGGACAGAGATGCTCTTCGGCATCACAGCTCTCTAAATACATGAGCGTGTCTCTCAAAACCCTCCTGTCTACTTTGGGCCATGATTCCTGAGCCATATGATATCGAACTTCTGTGAATTTTCATTCCAGAGCACATCACAATCCTACAAGTCCCTGATAACTTTCTAAATTATGGAATCATCCTGTGTCCCCATGAGAAGGGGAAAGATGGAGACAGGCACACGCAGAGGCAGAGCACCCCGTGAGGAATGGGGCAGAGACTGGGGAGATGCGTCTACAAGCCAGTGAAGGCCTGAGAGGCCACCAACCCCCATACACTGCTGAGGTCTGGGGCAGATCCTCGTCGAGGACCCGTGGGGCACCTGCCCGCAGCTTGAGCTCAGACTTCCGGTTTCCAGAATGGGACACCTATGGTCTGGATCCTGCCCCGAGTGCTTGTGAACATTCTTCAACCTATAGGAATCCTGGGCACACCTGTACACCTCATCCACGAGAGCACAATTATTTTTTTTATAGGTAGACTTTTTTTAAATTTTTTTTAATTTTTAATTTTTTTTAAGATTTTATTTATTTATTTGACACAGAGAGAGAGATCACAAGTAGGCAGACAGGCGGGCAGAGAGAGAGAGGGAAGCAGACTCCCCGCTGAGCAGAGAGCCCGATGCGGGGCTTGATCCCAGGACCCTGGGACCATGACCTGAGCCGAAGGCAGAGGCTTAACCCACTGAGCCACCCAGGCACCCCAATTTTTTATTTCTTTTCAGCGTAACAGTATTCATTGTTTTTGTACCACACCCAGTGCTCCATGCAATCCGTGCCTTCTCCAGTACCCACCACCTGGCTCCCCCAACCTCCCACCCCCCGCCGCTTCAAACCCCTCAGGTTGTGTTTCAGAGTCCACAGTCTCTCATGGTTCACCTCCCCTTCCAATTTCCCTCAACTCCCTTCTCCTCTCCATCTCCCCTTGTCCTCCATGCTATTCCTTATGCTCCACAAATAAGTGAAACCATAAGATAACTGACTCTCTCTGCTTCACTTATTTCGCTCAGCATAATCTCTTCCAGTCCCGTCCATGTTGCTACAAAAGTTGGGTATTCATCCTTTCTGATGGAGGCATCATACTCCATCGTGTGTATGGACCACGTCTTCCTTATCTATTCGTCCGCTGAAGGGCATCTTGGTTCTTTCCACAGTTTGGTGACTGTGGCCATTGCTGCTATGAACATTGGGGTACAGATGGTCCTTCTTTTCACTACATCTGTATCTTTGGGGTAAATACCCAGTAGTGCAATTGTAGGGTCGTAGGGAAGCTCTATTTTTAATTTCTTGAGGAATCTCCACACTGTTCTCCAAAGCGGCTGCACCAACTTGCATTCAACATCACTAGCCATCAGGGAGATTCATATTAAAACCACATTGAGATACCACCTTACACCAGTTAGAATGGCCAAAATTAGCAAGACAAGAAACAACATGTGTTGGAGAGGATGTGGAGAGCACAATTATTATAGGAACAAGCGATCCGAAAACCTGCTCAGTATTTGAAGAACAGAGTTCTTATAATTAAAAAGTTTGGAACCACAGAATCAAGGATGAGTTGTTGACTTTCCCAATGCAGTAGCAAAACCAACTCTGTAAACCCTCCCCACCCCCACTCAGAAGCAGGAGAGGTTGGGCTGGGTCGCGGACGATCCCGCCTCCCATCCCAAGAGGGAACCAAGCAGGAAGGAACCATGTGGGAACCAAGACTGGGTCTCACCAGCTCTGCTCTCTGCACCGAGCAGCAGGTGCAGGGGCCAGGGGCAGGTGCAGGGGCAGAGACAGGAGCGGGGACAGGGGCGGTTCAGAACTCGCTCGTCTGAGCCAGAGACAGCATCCTGCATAAGGCAAAGCTTGTGTCCAGAGTGAGGCCCCCCTCACAACACATGGGCCAGCGCTGGTCTCTGGCCTCACCCAAACATGAGGCCAGAACTCCACCCCCACGTGTGCCGGGGTTACCCAGACCCGGCCAGCTGAGCCCAGGCTCTGGAAGGGAGATGCTGCATCAGGGCGATGGAGACTCATTCTCCACCTGCTCTTGATCCCAATATCCAGACACAGAAGGGGACCTGGAGAATCGTGCAGGGCCTGCCTACAGGAACCCCGCCGGCCCCCCACCCCGAGCAGGTGTGTGAGGTCCCCTGTCCAAAGCCCTGGCCACCCCTCTATGAGGCGCCCGGCTGCCAGGATGAGGTCCCCGGGCCTGTGGGCTGCCCAGCAGGGCTGTGACCTTCCTTATCTTTTGTGGCCACAGGTGACACATGTGCCAGGGAGGGTCCCAGCAGCCCACTTCTTCCCCAGAACAGTCTGGGGCCATAGGAATCCTGTATGCATCAGAGTCACGGACACTTCAATCCAGGAATACAGTCAGCTGTTTTTTTATTTTTGGCCATGTCACTCTAAAAGCTTAGTGGCTTTTGCTTGCATTTGATTCTAGACACATCCGGGCCAAGAACCCTGCTCTGGGTCTTTCTCAGAAAAACGTGCAGGTCTGGTCTAGGTCCACACTCTTTCTCCAACACCTCCAACCCTGCGTCAGGCCCAGGCTTCCGTGAAAGAAACGTTGGAACTCGTGCCTTCACACCATCACTGTCCCTGAGATGTCCTGATCCCCTCGGGTTTCCAGGGCGGGAGTGACGCCCGTGTGCCCACGGCTCCGCGCCTCTCAAGGGCCCCCCTCCTTGTGTTTCATCACTTCCTTCTCTCAACTTTGAGAGTTTGCGCTTGAAAACCAGTAGACTTGGGGCAGCTGGCGGCTCAGTCGGTTGAGCGTCTGCCTTCGGCTCAGGTCACGGTCCCGGGGTTCTGAGATCGAGTCCACATCGGGCTCCCTGCTCAGCCAGGAGTCTGCTTCTCTGTCTCCCTCTGCTGCTTCCCCTGCTTGTGCTCTCTGTCTCTTACTTTCTGTCAAATAATAAAATCTTAAAAAAAAAAGAAAAGAAAAGAAAGAGAAGGAAAGAAAAGAAAAAGAAAGCCAGTAGATTCCCCCGAACAAACCCCCAGACTCTGGGATCTCTCCGTTCCCTGTGATCCCTACTTACAAACCAGTCTCTGGCTTCATTCATCTCATGTTTTTACTCCTTTGTTTTGGGGACCCTGTCAAATGTGGCCAACAGGGATCCGTGTGCCTGCCAGCACCCTCACCCACCCTCCTGTCCTGGGACCGTGGGGTAGCGGAGGTACCGTCCTCCGCCAGCTTATCCCCAGGTGTTTGGTCACGGCCTTCCCGCCAACACACCCCCGTGGGCATGTCGGGCTCGGCAGCCGTCCCTCGGAGTGTGGCCGTGGTTCCACGCTGGCCGTCACATGCCTGGACTGGAAGTGACGAGCACCGTGTGGCCAGGCCCAGCCACGTGGCCTGTGCAACCAATCGCCAGCCACTAGGTCTAGCCAGGTCTAGCACTGTGCCTGGAGGACGGGCAGGGAGTGAAGGAGCACGCCCGTGTCCACGGTCTGTCGTCAGCACCTTGCACACCCTGGACTCTGAAGTGATGGCTGTGTTCTCTTTCCTGCCACACTCACCTCAAGAAGACTGGGCCTCACAGTCGGCAGAATTCACCGTGGGCAGAACCAGCCAGCGGGAGAACCGGCTGAAATCCCCAGTGGATGGAGAGAGCCAAAGCGTCCTACATCCCACCGTGTCTGCGTCAGCGTTCTGGTCGTGGCTCCAGGTGGCCCTGACCCAAGGTCATTACACACGATGCCGTTAACGGCCAATGAGATGCTCCAGTGTCATGTCACGAGGATAACCAGACGTCACTCTACAAACCCAAAATGGCCAGATGTGCTCACGCCTGCGTCCTGCATCCTGCCCGTCCCTCACTTCCCCAAATTCCAGGCCCTCGGGTACAAGAAGCCTCCTCGGCTTCCTTTCTGTCTGACGCTCCACAGCCGTCTGCAAGAACGTGGGGCCCACGCACGCCCCGAGCCCCACACCCCTGCGGGAAGGGCTTCTGGCCAGGCACCCGGGGGCCTCGGCAGGGGACACTGTCCTCACTCATGAAAAGCTTTCAACCCTGGTGGGAGACGGCTCTGCACGTCTCAGTGTGGCTGAGGTCACTCGTCATTTGCAGACGTGGTTAATGTTCGAGGACCTGTGGGACCACTGTACTTTCCACGGCCTGTCACGTCTCCAGCAGACGCTGAAGACGGAAATCCCACAGCGCTAACCGCATCGCAGAACTCAGAAGTGTGTCTAGTCACACAACAGCTGTCCTTACGGCGTACGTGGAAACGATGGTGTCGCTAGAACCCCCGGTCAGCGTAATTCCGTATCCCCAGCGGATCGAAGAGCGCGTTAAGTGGGCCACCGTCACTGCCGGACGTCACTGCACAGACTTTAAAACGTAAGCACTTGGGAAGAGAAACCTGTCTTAGTCGCTGAAGTTTGCCCACGTGACGAAGTCGTATGAATTGTTTCCCCCCACATGATGAAGCGTGGGGTCATGGAAACGACAAAGTCGAGGTTCCAGCCGGTGCCCTGAGTGATGAAGAGGACACATTTCACATGAGGCCCAGCACGGTGGCGGGTGGAGCCCGAGCCGGGCAGGACGGAGTGCAGGACACCAGCTCTCCCTGAGTTCCGCGGAGCAGGAAAGGGCAGAGGCTGCGGCCAAGCCGTCCTTTGCACCTCCTGGTTCCTTCCAAGGCCCCCCCACGCCCCCCCCGCACTGAACCTTGGAAAAAGGAACATTCTGTGAAGTATAAAAACAAACAAAGGAAAGAAACGTTCTGGGAAATGGGGAAAGCATGAAGAATGTGGGCGTCCTTCATGCTGCCCCTAATGAATGTGGAGTGAGGAGTTTCCACTGGAATGTCAGTGTTCTGGATGGTTCCAAACCAGCATTTTTGGTGGAAGGACTGTGTAAACACACACATTTACTGTGCTTCCTCCTGACCCCCCGAGACGGGGTCTTGTTTCCACATAAGCTATTCCAATCTCCTGTACATTCCGAGTCTTGAGAATTTGTTAAAAACCCATTTAAGCAGATGAATATTAAATTTTCTCCTACAAGTAACTATGAAAAGTATATTTCTTTTCTCCTTGAAAAAAAAATGAGGAGTGAGGACTTCTTCCTTAGGAGGAGCTGTTTTGTGACATTTATTTCATTCTCCCAGAGTCATAATCTTCTGAAAAGCTTACATACCAAATAGGATAAGAAATGTGTGTGCTTTCACCATTAACCTCATTTCCTGAACTAAATTTAAGTCCCACAGCAAAGACGGATTCTTGTTCCTTGAAGGAGGGGAACTGTTCAGAGCCCTGACAGGAGCCAGCGATCTGTCCAACCTGCGCTCAATCGGGGTCTAAGCACGACAGTTACCTCGGGGACAAGCAACGGTCGGAGAGTCGGCGTGGCCCCCACTTGGGTCGCAGTGTCGACCAGGCCGTGAACAGCCCTCCCTGAGTCCGGGCTGTGAACGTGGGCCATGTGACGCCAAGACGTGCCCCCAGCAAGTGGTAAGCTCGGGCCTTGTTCAGCGAGGAACACATAGCGAGAACGTGGGGGCCTGAAGCAGAGATGTACGCCCAAGAACCGTCTGTAACAGCAAGACTGTTCGGACACTGCACTTCCCCCAAATCATCCAGACCTTCTCTATGGGAATCCAACCTTCAGTTTCAAATCATGATTGAAATTCTCAATCAGTTGCAAAGATACTTGAGAGAAGCACGTGAGCTTCCTGAATGAGTTCTAGAAAAGT
This sequence comes from Enhydra lutris kenyoni, assembly GCF_002288905.1. Lineage (NCBI taxonomy): Eukaryota > Metazoa > Chordata > Mammalia > Carnivora > Mustelidae > Enhydra > Enhydra lutris. The sequence continues at coordinate 959,916 of NW_019154146.1, read as the reverse complement.
AAGTCCACGCACACATCTCGTCCCTTCCAAAGCCACGGTCGGATTTTGTGGAAATTTGGCAGTGTGGGGGTCCCAAGACCTCACTCATAACCTGCTCCCATGCGTTCTCCCTCCACTGCGTTCAAGGCGCTTTCCTTAAACGTCCAGACATCAGAACAGGTGTCTGGGAACAGACACCGGGACAACGGGAACAGCATGGAGTAAAGGCACCCTCTACGGCACTCCAAGTGACCCAGCGTTTAGAGGTCCACCGTGCAAACCCGTTAACCTTTCCTCCCTGGAAGCCAACGTCTCTGCTTCCAACTACTTCTAGACTCTTTGGTGCGTGAGTGAGTTTTCTTGAAATACACTCCAGCTTGTTAAATTTTTTTAAGCTGGTGGCCATTTAGTTCTCCCTCGAGACATGAAATAGTGGCACCTTGCAGCTGCTTGCCTTTAAGTCTCTAGCACCTGACTCAGAGCCCAGCCCAGTGGAAGAGGTGAGGTTGGACGCAGATGAGGGCCACTGGTCTCTTAGTAAAGCGTGTACCTCAAGGACGGTCGCATTACTACTCTGAGAGGCGCCGAGCTCGCACACGACAGTCGTAGCTCTCATCTGTTTCTCCCGTTGTAGGGAGTCTCTCCTTGAGCTCATATCAGAATTTACTCTTGCAGAGAATTGCAAGTAATTATTTTTAGTTTATTCCTTACACATTGTCACATTTTCTTCATTTGTTTCTTCAATAAGCATTTAAACAACTATAACAAAACTCTACGTGTATATTAAACAATACATCCTGCTTGTCAGCAACACAAGGGAGGTAGCGTAGATTTACTTTCTCTGCTCCCTTTCCGCCCACGCCGCTCTGCCGTCGGCCCTGCACGCAGCTCCCGAAGCTGGAGACATGGGGTCCCTGCGGCATGAATTCTGATACGGGAGAGTTTACCGTTCAATGCAATGCAACGGAAACGAAGACGTTGATGATGCGGGGACATGCATGCCCTCGCCCAGGAATAAACAAATCACCCTGGGTATGGTCATGGGACACCGCTCACGAGATGGGGGCAGATTCTGGCTGAGTTTCAGAGCTCCATGAGGATGCAGTGGAGGCGAGAGGGGACGGAGTAGGGGCTGAAGCTGGAAATTTCGTAACCACCGGGCGGGGAGACCTTTGTGCCGGTGCTTCTTGGGAAGTGGGGACCCGGGGGTTTTACCTAGGGGGGGCTCCTCTGGGCTGCAGACCAACAGCTGCTGCAGGCACGGGGAGGTGGGGCTTTCCGGCTCACCCTGAGGAGAGTGGGACCTTCTCTTTGTAGGAGCTCAGGCTGAACCGTTAGCACAAAGTATTGATTTACTTGTAGGACCCGGACGTCCACGGCTCTCTGGCCTCCAGCTCGTTCCTCCATCACTCACTTTGCTAATTGTCCGCCCTTGGATCAGACTCGTTTGGGCTCCCTCTGCGTCCACACCCAGCGTCCCCTCTCCACCTGCTGGAAGGGCCTGCAGGAGAACTTGCCGTTTGGGTCTTGGGGCACGATGTCGTTAATTAGTATTTCTAAGCCTCAGTCCATCTTGTCATGATGATCACAACGCCTACAGCACGTGCTGCGGTAAACCAGCGCAACGGTGGGCGAGAACACGAGTCCGGGAGAAAGTCCCGTCGGCCGAGAAGGTGCGCCTGGGCCCGTCCGGCCTCCCGCTACTCCTCCAACGGAGCTCAAGGGGCCGCTGACTTCTGGGAGGTGTGAGAACACAAACAGAAACTCCCAGAGAACAGAGGTGCGATTCACCACAGGAGAAGCTTGGACCCATCCAAGAGAACAGGTTTGAAGTCTCAGGATGATATTTCTGATTGAATTCCAAAAAGGGTCAGAAGTTTAAATGTTCCCAACATAGTAAAGGCTCAAAATCAAAGAAACGGACCAACAAACACCCCCACACCCTCTTCCATTTTTCAAACTCAGGTCTTTCAAAACGCTAGCTGAGGGGCAAAACGAAACAGAGAAAATGTGTTTCCATTCAAGAGATGTTAAAATAAATATGTAATAATTTCTTGGTCAAAGCTTTCCTTTCCCAAGATAAAAATAATTTGAAGTCACATATGATAGCTATTAATGCTGCCTTTCCACCCCGGGAAGCATGGTATTTTTACACACTTCCAGCGGACGGGTGGGAGTGGACGCTTGGAGGAAGGGGGACCGAGAAGGACCGCAGATGCCCCTGAAGCTCTGTGCCTCCCCACGGAACAAGGGTGGGGGCGTGCAGCCCCCTCTGTCCGGAGTCGGCTCCATCCACCACCTCTCCCAGGACAGAAGACCCCGCAACGTCATCCTCTAACAGGGTGTCTCCCCACCCTGTGCCCAGCACCACGCGCTGTGGGCCCGGTTGACCGCAATGCCTCAGAACACCGAGCTGTAGCCGTCTGACCCCGGCGTTCTGCAGCGCTGCGAGCCGCCCCCAGGGCCCCCGTGCCCTCGCCACAGCTACCCACTTCCTCGTTCGCCTCAAATGGGTGTTGTCTTCTGTGGCTGTCGCTGAGAAGGCCCTCGAGACACCGACCAGTCCGGGCCCGGGAAGTCGAGAGGCCAGAAGTGTGGCTGAGCAACACGGAGTCGGGAGCAAGTTCAGGTTCTCAGAGAGGTCAGAGGGCAGAAAACACCTGCGTTTACCTGGAGGCACCGTGCGAGGACGTCCCCGCCCAAGGAGACAGCACAGCGAGCCCCGGAGGGTTGTTCTGGCCCCAGAGCAGCTGCGAATTTAGGTCTTCGGTCACATCCTCACACGATACCGACGAAAACTGTGGTTTCCAGGCATGGTCTAGAGGAGTCACGTATGATTACAAAGTCCTGCTGTTGTACAGACCGTGAGGTAAGATCGGGTAAAACTTTGTAGTAGCCTAAAGAAAACTGTAAAATGCATTTCTCAGATTAATTTGTCGAAACATCTCCAGGCCAGTCCACCTCCCTTGCCAGCTGCCGTCCTCGGCCGGGCTCCCTGAGCTCTGGGATTGCCCCCACCTCCAGGCCGCGCTTCCGTCCCTCTGCACCCCTGAAGGCTCGTCGGACGGGTCCAGCTCACCCCATCGTTCAGATTCCCAAGACGTCCTCCCCGACCCCAGCTGAGCCCCACACACCCTCCCCCCCACGTGTCCCACCCCAGCACTCGTCGTGACTCTGGCTCCGGATTCCAATCACCCGAGGAGATGGGGACGCTTGTGGCCCCTCGCTCATGGTTTCAGATTAAGTTTCTGCGCCGGCCGCATCACTGGCTTATCTTTCTAGAGCACTTAACACCATCTGAAGTTACTTACGGTGATTCCAGGAGAGCATAAAGTGTGTCTGTCTTAGTATCCCTGGATCCCCAAGCTGGACCCTCGGACATAGCTAATACAAAGTCGGCACTCAAGGAGGATCTGCTGAACGAATGGAAATTTTCCTCCGGACATAACTCTTGAACAAAGGACCGTCTGTGTAGAAATAGAAACGTGTCTGCTGTGGACCCCCGCTTCCCTTCCGCTGACCCTGCTCATTGTAGTGCACAGCCCTTAGCTCCAAGCCCCGTGGTTACGTGAGTGTGTTTGCCGGATTGCTCTTATGAGATGCGCAGAGAAAAGCGTATCGGGGAGCAAAGCATGGGGAAATGGTGGAAACTGTACCACCTTGGGTGGCTGGAAGGTGTGCGGTGAAAAGACAAATGAAAACAAAAACCTCTGTAAAACGTGTTTCTCAACTACTTTGGACAAAGTAGTTGACAAAGAAGCTTTCTCGTGTAGTTTCTCTTAACAATCGACAGAGTTAGAATCCTCAGGAACACGTTCTAGAAAGCGCCGTTTAGGATCAGGCTGTGGACGACGGTCAGGCGTGAGAGACGAAGCAGAGTCGTTCCTGAGAGGGTCTTCTCGTTTGGGGAACAGTGTTCATGCACCAGAAGGCTTCCTGGCCACATGAACCCTGCGGCAGGCAGACCGGCGCGCCCTCGGGGAGCAGGGCAGGCCCCCGACAGAGCAGCCCCAGCAGACCCGGAGCCGCTTGTATGCTAACAGGGGGCTGCGTGGGGCTCACGGCTTGTCTAGAAAACCAGGGCAGTGGGTAAGATCAAGAAGTAAGTGTAGACGCAGCCAAGGTCACCTTGTCAGTGAAATCCTGCCCTTGGTGCTCACGTACTGCACAGCTCTGCCCAGGACGGCCCTGCCCTGCCCGGCAATGGAGCTCCCTGGAAATCCTTGCACACACACGGTTCCCCACACACGCGTTTGCACCCCAGCGGGAACTTACCCCAGGTGTTCACACGTACGGTGCGGTTTAACTGGCAGAGACCAACTTCCTGCATTTCAGGTGGACAGGGGATGTCTCAGCATCACCACAGTCCCCACACCGAGTACAGGGACACGTCCATCCCCTCCAGATCTATCATGCTTCTGGCAGTGCCTCCTCCCACTCCGGCCGCTCCTGTCCCTGGTCCCAGGGACCACAACACCTGTCACTTTGCATAAATGGAGTCACGCAGCTCATACTCCCTGCAGCCTGGCCTCTCGCAGGCAGGAAGACTGTTTCAGATCCAGCCACGTGGTGATGGTCATCACAGTGTATCTCCTGCGACTTCCGGTGAGCCTGCCATCGTACGAGACACGGCCCTCACCCGTTCCGCGGTGGGTGCCCGTCAGGGCTGTTCCAGCTCCTGGCTTTTACAAACGAGGTTGCTGTGGGCAGGAGTCTGCAGGTCTCTGCGCAGACACACGCCCTCATCGCTCTCAGTTACACGTCTTGGGTGGACGGTGTGTTATACGCTTTGGTCTTTAAGAACTTCCAGACTGTTTTCCCCGCCGTCACCCATGAGAGTTCCTGTTGCCCCACATCGCAGCCAACACTCGTGTGGCGGGTCTGTTCGAGTCCAGCCATGTGACAGGCTCCGCACCTTGCTGACCAACGATGCTGAATTATCCCTTGAAATCCACTTATCTTCTCTGAGGAAGTGTCTGCTCAAATATTTTGCCCATTTTTTATTGGTTCTTTGTGTTCAAATTGATGAGCTTTGAGTCTTCTATATATTCTGCTGTAAGATTTTATCAGACATGCGACCCACAAATGTGTATCTTGTCATTTCATTTCCTGGATATTTTCTTTCAAAGGGGATCTTTAATTCTGATAGAGGCTTCTTTTTGTCTGTTGAATCTTATAAATTGTTCTTCACCCCAAGTATTAAATGTTTTCTCCTACATTTTCTTCAAGAAGATTTACAGTTGTAGTGTTAACATTGAGCTCTAACCAAAAGGGCAATATACCCCCTTATAAAGAATTGTTTGAGACATTCTCAACTGTAATGTTTAATATTTCAAAAAAATTAAAACAAAGAAAATTAGCTAAAGTAGCTTGAGATTTGGAATCAGCTTTTGGAAACAGGAGACAACTGATGTTTTCATAAATCTGTCCCTCGCGTCATGGCAGGGTCATCCCTTCCATCCCCAGAACCCTGGTTGTCTGTGTCCCTGACCTGGGAAGTCCTCACATCCTCCCCACCGTCCCTGCTATTAGCACGTTCTCATCCACCCTCTGTGTTCCCAGGGCTCTGAACTCTGCCCTGTGACAGCTCCTGTAATCGAGGTGGGGGGGGGCTTATTACAGAATTTCCCAGACCCATAAGGCACGAGCAACACCCGTCGATGGCATGCCGGCTGGGGCCGGCGTGGCTGTGCTGTGACACCCCCCCCCCCCGTTCAATCCCAGCTCTTCCTGGAAGACTATATGCTGGGAATTTCGTTGTGCAAAGGAGTTCCCGTGCATTCCCACACATTGCCGTGCAGTGCTGTGTGGGATGAATGAACAGAAGCGTATCATTTTCGTTTCTTGTGATAAAACAGCATCTGAAACGTGTGAGGCTCACAGTATGTGTTTGCTGAACAAATGAATCAATAAACGCTGTGTGATCAAGTAGATTTGATTTCTTCTTTTCTATTTTCTCGAGAACGCTCCAACAGCAGAAGGTTTATGCCTTTCCCCCCTCGCTCACGGACGGCTCAGCCTCGCTGATCTTGAAGCCGCTCTTCATCCAACGAGGGCTTTACCGGAACAGCGCGGGGAGTACTCGCTGCCGCTCATGTTCCCATCCTCGAAGAGCGTAGCGCTTCTCCCGGAGACACTTCCTGTGTGCACGACACGCTAAACAGCCTCATCTCAGAACATGAACCTTCCCTGCGTGCAGTGCGCACACGGACAGGTTTACAGCTGTGCTGGTCACTGGCTTCTCGCTCCCCAAGATGACCCAGTGGGACACCCAGCAGCCAGAGCTCCCAGGACAGGGTCTCCCTGCCCCCAGGAGCTCGTACTCCCACGCCAGTGATGCTGTTGAACTATTAGTATTCCATGCGTACTGTGGCCTGAAAAAGTTTGGGAAACTTCACCACTAATACTGCAGCTACAGTAAACATGGTTTCTGTGTTGGGGTGCTTTGGTTGAAAGCAATAGGAACGGGCTTATTAATTTAAAAAAAGAAGATAGTGTATTTGTAGAAGATGAGGAGCTCACAGAACTGGCTGTTCTGGACAAGAAAGCTCAAGACTTCGGTAAAATTGGAAACCACAAGAACAAGATCAGAGCAACAGAGGCCGTTAGAGTCCTACAACCACGTCCTCGTCCCTGGTCTTCTGGCTGCAGAGTAAATCAGAGACGGTCCCCCTGACCCAGCTCAGGTCTCACTTGATTTCCCAGGAGTTTCCTCCAAAGACCTGTGTGAGGGCGGGAGCCCATGGAACCTTCCGGCTTCTGCAGAAGTGAGGGCGGTGGCCGAGATCTACGCACCCGCTGAGAACATAAAGCGATTGCAGTGCTGTGTGGGAGAAGCAGCGAGTGCCGAGTGACTGAGAAAAGCCAAGGTTCTGGGAACAGGAAAAGTCGGTAAAATGCTCTGAGAATGCAGAAGTGGAATTAGTCCCTGTTGATCACAGACATGGACTACAACGTCACAGGCCAGCGGCTTGTGGAGGGGGAAGGAGGCTCAGGCAGGGCAAGAGGCGCGCAGGTGTGAGGGCGGCTTCCCCGTGACACCCGTCCTGGACCACTGGCTCGCGCGGACTGCTCGGGCAGATTAAATGGTGCCTGCCTCTTCCCTCAGCCCCCCTCGGGCGTCCTTCCAGAAGCTGCACACTCAATCCCAAGGGAAAGAATTTCCTGGACTAAAGGGACCCACCTTCCATCGAGAGGCATGTTCAGAAGCAGCAATTAGAGAAGACTGAAAACCTCACATGAGGAAAGAGCTGGACACTTTCTATGGAAACTAAGTTGGACTCAGACAGCAGAAGTCCAGTCCCCTGTGATACTGAAGAGCCAGGCGCGTGTCAGAAGCCGTGGCTGCAGCCGCCCAGCGGACGCTTCAGATGCTGTCGCCTCCCCGGGCTGTGTCTATAACCAACAGCAGAGTCCTCTCTCATCTTCCATACATGTGTTCTGAGTTTTAGGGAATTTTACAGATGTTGAGCCACTTACTTTTTTTTTAATATATTGTTGTTAAGTATTAATTTATTTTTCTCTAGCAAGATCCTATACAGTGAAGGCAATAAAACCTATATAAAATAAAACTGGCGTACAATAAAAGTAGTATTGTACACCAAAAACTGGCAAAGCCTATGCAGATGATCCCTCTTCCGTTACGTGGCATAAGTGTAAGAAATACCGGCTGTGAATAGCCATAATTTACACATTTTTGTTTCTTCCTCTTTAACACATACTATGTGGGAACATCTTTCCCGTAGAGGAAGAGGTGAGGGTCCCGTAATTCGCACGTAATATGTGTGGTTTAGAAATCTGTAGGCATGGCACGGGGGGCTGCAGGGTCTAGTCTGGCCAGTCAGGATGGCTTAGGGTCCTGGGGTAGCCAACACCAGCCTTCTGCCCTGGGTCCCCGTTGTCGTATGATTTGTCATAGTAAAGGAGGAGGGTAATATTTTGAGAAGGCTGAAAGATTATCTTATAAAACCACAGTGTAAGTGTTCTCACTGAATTGAGCTCGGAAACTATGAAAATGGGCCAATGTAGCATGAAGGGTGCTCAGTCTGTGAAATGAAATTTAAGACGGAGCACACGGGCTAACCCAGACTTCGGACCAAGGGATGAGGAAGAGGTGGTGTTAACCATGATTGTGCGAGGTCTATGTCTAACACCAGATACACAATCCATGCAAGAAAAAAAAAAAAACAATAAATTGGCTTCATCAAAATTCATAACCTTTGCAAAAGACAGCATTAAGAAAGTATAAAGAGAAGATAAGATTGTATGGGATATATGTGCAAATCTCTTACGTGGCAGAGGACTAATATACATAATATATAAAGAACTCTCAACACCCAACCATAGGAAAGAAATCAGAAATCGAATAAAAAAATGAACAAATGATTTAAACAGGGACTTTACTGAAAAAGACAGACAGGTGAAAATAAACTTGGAAAAAGTCTACATATTATTGCTCATTAGGGAAATGCAAATTCAAAGCACAGGGTATCAATGCATGTCTATGAGGATCACACACAGACACACTCACACCAGTGCTGGTGAGCATACTACCTTACAGAAAACGTATAACTCAGAATTAAATATGATTGCTGGCAGGAACACAAAATGGTTCCAGAAAACATTTTGGCATTGTCTTACAAAGTTGAATATACACTTTCAAATGAGGCAGTGATCTCACACATGTTCACACTAGAGAAATGGAAACTTACAGTCACACAAAACCCCACATATGAGTTTTTATAGAAGCTTTATTTATAAAAACTAGAAACTGCTTGAATGCTCTTCAGTAGGTAAATAGAAGAGTAGTTAGTAAGAAAAAATAACAAACGGTCAATCCATGCAGGGACATGGACAGATAAATGCCTTATGCCAGGTGAAGGAAGCCAGATTCAAAATGGTAGACTCCATGACTCTATTTTTGTGAAATTCAAGAAAAGAGAAAACTCTAGCAATGTTGACAAAAATTGGGACTCCTCAAGGGTTAGGGGTGTGGGGACAGTTTTATCCTAAACTATCAGCATGAGGAGATTTTTAACCAGTCAGAGAAATACCTTGATAGTGGGATTGAGTTATGCACCTTTACCCAAGTCAAAACTCAGAACGTGACACCAAAGTAAGTTAATTTTGCTGCATGCAAATAAAAAGTAAATTTAAACGACAAAAGGTAGGTAGAAGGATATTTGAAGCAAGTAGACGGCACTTCACATAAGCAGAAGTCTACATAAAATGCAGTTTCCAATGGCGTAAAGTCATTCTCAATAAAACCACTGCCAGGACGTGCCTGAGACATGGCCTACATTGCCGCTGCCTGCGTGACTGAGACGTCTGGCGCATGTGACCGTTCCGCTGAGTGCTCGTGAGGGGTAAAGAGATGATCCAGACCCAGCTTTGCCGACCGCCCATCCCGGCCCGCACAGCCCGCTCCCGCCTTCCCCGCCCCAAGCTGGGTCTCCTTGAACCTGGGCAGGCGCTTTGGCCCGGCTCCCGAGAGCCTGCGGCCGCCTTGCCGGCTCGCTGCCGTCTTGGTCGGTACCACAGAGCCCCGAGGGAAACGGCAGTGACCGGGGAGCCGCCGAGAGGTGACCTTCAAATGCCTGCGTGTGCGCGGTGTCCACACCGCGGCTGCTTCCCCACGCCGGCCATCAGCGCGTGCGGCGGCCCCCCGTCGGCCGGTTGAGGCACCGGGTCCCCGACCCGCCCGCACATGCTGGGCCGCAGCCGGGGAGCCTCCGTGAGGTTCTGCCACACACGGCCGTGACCCAGGCCGGGCAAGCTCTGCCTCTGACCACCGAGGAGGACCCTGCCTCCTCCCCGGCGTTTCAGGGGTTTAACATTCAGGGAAATTTCGGACTTTTCTTCAACCGGAAGAGCCTCTCTTAAACACGTTTTTTTTTTTGGTTTGTTTTTTGGGTTTTGGTGGTTTGTTTTTGTTTTTGTTTTTGTTTTTTTACTTTTGTTCGGGTTTGATCTGTTTTCACTTTACATACATAAAGTTTTATTTTAGTTTTTAAAATTTGGGACCACTTCCCTGATGGCCAGGGAGCCATTGTCTTCAGGGGATGAGTACTGAGGACAAAGGCCACAGGCAGCCTCCGACGCGCTGCCTTCTCTCCACACCTTGAAGGTCAGTAGAAGCCCCAGTGGGCAGGACTCGGGGAAGACACGCTGTGCCCAGATCTCTCCTGACGAGGCTCCGAACCAGGAGCGGGGCTCAAGGTCGTTCTTCCCTCGGAAGGGCGACCAGCACCGCAGTCCTCTGCGAGCACGGAGGGCTGTGTCTCTGCGGCACGAACGGTTGTGGTGGGAAGAGTCCAGCGGCACAGCGGCGGCGGGACCAGTGTAGGAACCCAGGCGAGTGTTCACCCCGGAGGCAGGGGCGTCCCGGACACTCAGGAAGTGTTCATGTGTTGGAGCGTGAATGACAAATTACCATCAATTCTTGAAATCTGAGATTCGCCGGAATCCCACCTGTCCGAGCTCTCCTGAGATGTGCCTGACGCGCCGCGCGCGACCCAGACTCTTAGTCCCGGCGCGGGAAAGCTCAGGGCGCACGCAGGGCTCTCTCGGTCTAGCAGATGACTCTTCAGTCCTGAATTTTGTCTTTCTTCTGTGGTTTCTTCCTTCCACTTTTCCTGGTCTGTGTTTCTGGAATACCAGGCACCCTGAGAGCAGCCCTTGCTCCCGGGTCCTCCCAGCCTTCTGCTCTGCGCTTCCTCTCTCTGTCCCTCCCGTGCTCTCTGGGACGTCTCATCTGCATCAGCTTCCAAACCTCCCAGTCAGTCCTTCATTCCCAAGAGCTTTTCTGTTCTTCCTACACATGTTCTTTAAAAATAACAGTGTCTTGTCTCATCTCTTACGAAAAGCAGGCTTTTTAATGCTTTCTTCTTCCTGAGAGGTCTGTTTTCTCCAAGCTATTTGCACGTGTTGGCCTCTGTTTTCATGGGGTTCTTCTCCCAAACGTTGCATAGGTAAGCAGGCTTTCCGTTTCAGGGTGACACCTCCTGGCCCAGACCCTCAGCCAGACACACACGGTCCCCCACCGTCCGCCATGCCCATTGCCCCCACATCCCAAATCCATGGTTGACACACCCTCCATGGTCCTGGGTCGGTGACCCCTGCTGCCTGAGCCGTGCCCTGTCCCTTCTCTGTGACCCTCATTGTCGTGGTTTGTCTGCCCGTCCTCATTCCATCTCCTCTGATCCGTTTCCCTGCTTCCACTGGGACCTTCCCGGAATCCCAGTGGGATGATGTCATCCTCCTGCCTAAGCCTACAAAGGCTCTGTGTGGCTCTCACAATGTGGAGCACCTGCCTTAGGTCAGAGCATGAGGGCCACGACAGCCTGGTCCCCTGCCCCAGCCCCATCCACACCCCCCGCCCTCTAGCAGCACCAAGGTCCTCGCCTCTCCCAGGACAGAGCTGCTGTCTTACACGAGACGACTTCTGTGAGCAGAACCGCTCCCTACAGGGACACTTCCTGAGCGCCCAGATCGCAATGGTGGGACAACCAGGCTCAGGAAGGGACCTTCTGGCTGAGGGAGGGTCAGTCCCCTCTTCCTGAGGGCTGTAACCTCTCAGCCTGCTGCAGGGACATCCCTGAGCCCCGCTGAACTTCTCTGCGTCACTGGTTTTCTGCGTGACGACTGTGGCCTGTCGTGAGTCTTTTTTCTCTTCCTGGGGCTCTGAGAGATTGTCTTACTTTCCAGCTGTCTGCTCTCTGGGCCCGTATCCCCCTCTCATGAGAGAACCTAATCTGCCTCGTCCCCCTGCCCCCACGACGGCCCTGGCTTGCCCCCAGAATGAGCTTACTCCGCAGAACTTAGTGAACTGCGGTTTGGAGAATAGCCCATGGACGAAGGCATGGCTTCCCCTCGGAACCTGCAGTCAGGTCGCTCTCCCTGCACCTCCACATCCGGATGGGAAGGTCCAACTGTCCGTTGTGGCCTGTTTGTTCTGCCTTGTCCCTCAGCGGTTATCTCCAGAGGCAGGACGGATGGACAGAAGCAGGGCAGGACACAACAGCCCACTTCTCTTTCCTCGTCAGCCTCTGCCAAGGCCAAGGGTAAGCCCACGGCCCTGCTGACAGAAGAAATTTCCATTACTGGTGTGGCAGCCAGAGAGCACAGGCCTGGGGAAGGGCTCCAAGGGCCTCACCCCAGGGCAGTGATGGACGGTGATGAACAGTGTGCCCGAGACCCTGGGCTAGCCGGCTCTCCTCCTGGGTCCGAGCCTCCCACCGGGGCCTGCCTCTCCCAAAGAGGGGTCAACATGAAGACTCAGCTTCCTGGTGCGACATCTGCAGGGCTGCCTTGGCCGGCACCAGAGAGGTCCCGGCACTGTGGGGGGGCTGTGCTCATGAGGAATGCTCCGGGAAGGGTCCCGGCATTCTGCGGTCTGCCCCCGCACCACCCATTCTGTCCGCACCTGCACGGCCTGTCTTCGGCCTCTGAGTCTCTGTGCCCATCCCACAGGGACAGGGGTCACATGGGATAAGCCTCTAGCATCACTGAGAGCAACCCCACCCTCACTCAGGACCTCTGCAAAGGTCCTGCTTCCAAATGAGCTCCCACTCACAGCTGTAGGCGTAGGATCCCTACCCGATCTTTTCTGGGGCACAAGTCAACGCAAGGCACTGGCGCCCAAGCTCCCAAGCTATGAACTCGTGACTCCACGCTGACCCGCGAGGCCAGCGAGGCCTCCACTCCTCCCTCTGTCTCCTGCCCAGCACAGCAGCCACACAGCACCCGTGACGAGGGGCTGGTGAGCCCTGGGTGCTGAAACGGTGTCTATTGACACAGCAAGGATGGCTTCTCAGTGTTCTTGTGCGCACGGTTGGCCCTACAAACCAGCAGGCGATTTCCCAGAGGATGGTCCTCCTTGTTCAAGCCCAGGTGCGTGGGGGGCCTCGTACCCAGAGTTGGTCTAACAAGGTGACCAGGCTGTTCCTTTACACTCAATGCACATGTGTGGGCAGAGCTGGGAGGCAGGAGTCTTCCCATGTAGAGAGAGGGGCGCACTTGGGGCCGTATCTGAATTAGAAGAGACGGTTCTGGTGCATGTGGCCTGAGGGAAATGACAAAAGTGTGATCCTCGAAAGAGACCAATGTGAGGACGAGCGAGGTCCTCCTCGGGAAGAAAACAGCCGCTGACCCGCACATACTTTCAAGTAACAAAATGAAAGACATTTAGTCTCTAGACTCATGTTGGCTGTTTCTGAAAACCTTGCTGGAGGACAGGAAGTAGTGACACAGGGCGCATGGTTTGTTTTCACGGAAGAATTTGGTTGGAAGACCTCGCTGCACCCCACAGCCCGTGTTCAGCTTCCAGAAGGAAAACCTGTGCTCCTTACAGAAGGTCACAAAGCCTGGTGAGGCCGACGCAGACAGATGCCCACGACGGCCAAACCCCGAGCCCCATGCTGGGTCTGAGATAATTTGCCTTGAGGAGGAGCACACGTGGGGTGGCGGGTCGTGGACATGGTGCAGCTGTGAGCCCGGACAGGATTCAGGGCATGTTTTCTTGGGAACATCCTGGAGGCAAATCTGGTCTCCCTCGGGGGTGCTGGTGACTGTCCCTCCGTCTCAGCCTGTCCAGTCCTCGATGCACTGAGCTCAGTGTGACCCCTCAGGTGAGGATCTATAAGACCGGGAACACTGCTCACGGGGTCTCTGTGGGGAGGGGCTGTGTGGAGGGACCCTGACCAGCATCTTTGTTGTTCATTGCCTCTGCAGCGACCCCAGGCCCAGGGGCCTCCAGGAGCTTGGCTTTCAGATCCCTGGCCTGGACCCACAGTCCTCGGCCCAGGTGCTCAGCACTGCCAGTGGCCATGGCAACAGCATAGTCCACTGTGGCTGGGCCTCGGCCTGGAACTCTCTTCTTATTCCCAGATTGATAGGCTCCAGCTCCTGCTGGACCCTCGCCATCCATGAGCCCAATATCCTCCCAAGCAGCTTCCCGCAGAGCTTGCCGGCGCTGGGGTCCCCCCGTCCTTGCTGTGATCACCCGGACATCATCAACTCTGGCCTCTGTGGTTCAGCGCCTGTGCCGCGGAGCTCAGCACGTGGGAGACCAGCTGACCACGGCCGGGGGGAGGGACACAGGGGGTGGGGCCCAAAGCCGCACCGCACACACCCCGCCCGGACGTCCGCTGCTCCTGACTCCTGGTAGCGGAGAGGAGGTCACGGGTCCCAGAATAAAGCTTTACGGGACACAGCCGCGCTCACTGCTTGACCTCAGCAGCCACGCTGAGGCGCTGGCCCCGGAACGGAGCCGGGATGAGGGTCGTTCCAGCCTGCTGAGCCCACACGGCTCCCACCGGGCGGTGTCTGGGGCAGCAGCCCCTCGCCGGGCTAGCTGTGGGGAAGTCTGCCGTCTCTCCCCTCTGGCTCAGAGGCCCGTACTCGGCCCAGACCTGAACCACAGTGACTTCCCTCTGTCAACAGTACAAATATGTGTTCTCCGCATGGGGGCCAGTCCCAGAGAACCCTAAGGAGTGTCTTGTTGGCCCCTCACCAAGACCTCGTTTCTCAGGAGTGACAGGTCTCTTACTCCCATTTTCCAGAAGAGGAAATCTAGGCCTCAGGGCTCCAGGATCATAGGGCCCGCCCGCAGGGAACAGCCATATGCGGGCAAAGCAAGGAAGGCAGAGCTGGAGGGGACAGGAGAAAGGCCCAGTGGCTGCCACAGAAACTCTGACCCCGGGAGCAAGGCGGCTGACCAGGTCTGCAACACGGCCGCTGAGAGTCAGCCCGTGACGCATTGGCCGGGAAGGCACCTGTACCTGACCTTGTCTGTAACAGTCCACGTAGCGACAGGTTTGTGGGAGACAGAAACCGGCGCCTCACGCTGCTCACCGCTGCACTGCCCCTGTGGTTCCTTCCCACCCCTGCCCGCTCCGTAGAAGCGGGGGGCCACCAAGCAGCTCTGCAATTCCCTCCAGGACAGGGGGATCCAGAAAAGGAGGGGCTGGGAGTCATGTATGTGTGGACATGTGTGTGGACGTGCGCGCGCGTGTGGACGTGTGTGGGTGTGTCTGCAGGTATGTACGTGACATATGTGTGCACACGTGTGTGTGCGTGCATATGTGGGGGTGTGCAGGCATGTGTGCGCATGTACACTGTGTGGTGTGTGCAGGCCTGTACGCGTGGGTGCGTGTGCGCAGGCATGTGTGTTACATGTGTGCACGTGCATGTGTGTGACGGCATGTACATGTGTGTCTACGTGTGTGCATGTACGTGGGTGGGGTGTGTGTGCGTGCACGCACGTGTGTGGGCACACATCTGTCTGTGCATGTACACGTGTGTGCAGGCATGGACATGTGTGCACAGATGTGTGTCCAGGTACACTGTGTGGGGTGTGTGCAGGCACGTAAGTAACATGTGTGTGTGCGCATGTGTGTGAATGTACACTGTGGGGTGCGTGTGTGCAGGCATGTGCTTGTGTGCATGCGTGTGTGTGCATGTACACGTGTGTGGGGTGCCTGTGTGCAGGCATATACATGTGTGTGTTCTTCCCTTTCCACTTGAGGAGCAGATTTAAGCCCCAAGACTAAACACCTATGACCACTCTTTTTAAAAGGCCACTGACCGTAATTAGCAAATAGCCATAAAAGTCAAGGCTCAGTGGCTTCTGGGTGCAGTCCCGACGGTTCTGCAGACTCACCGACAGGACCGGATCTGTTAGCATCTGTAGAATCGCACGCAGCAACTCCTACGCACACCTCACAGAGTTTGCATCGGTATCCAACAGACTCAAAGCAAAACACGGAAGGAGCCCGGAGCACAGTTGGCAAACGTGAGGACGATCTTTGATCTCAGATTCACCATTGGACGTGCTTGCTTGGGCGCTGACGGGCCAGGCAGCACAGTTTGCCTCCAGCGGGTGCTGGTTTCAGGAAACACTTCTGTCCACCAAAGCCTGGAAAGATGTTCTGAAAACCCGCAGGCTGTGCCTTACAAGCGCTTGGGTGTGATCTGGTGTGACTCCAACCGTGACCGCTCTCGCTGAGGGCCAATCTGTTCACAAGGAGAGGCCCCGAGACCTCGAACACGGACTCCCCTGCGGACTTCGGCTCTGATGCACTGTGATGACATTACTCTGTTAACAGTAACGTCCAGTTCCAGGCTACCTGCTCCAGAAAATGAGCTGAAATCCCACAGGATGAACGTTCTGAAGCCCTGATGAGGCCAACGTGAGCGAGGGATGCGGCATACTTCCTGAGAGCGGGACTGCGGGGTCTCTGCTAGGGAAATGGTAGCCCCTGGGGTCACCGCCAGGTGGTTCAAGGTAGGGGTCTGCTGTGGCTCCTTCTGTCCCTGCTACATGCCCCCTCATTCTGATCGGGGGTTACCCTGTCCCTTCTCCGCACAGTGAGCTCTGCTCCCAGCGTCAGATGAGAAGAGGACGGCCTGTGCACAAGCCTGGACCTGTTCTGGTGATTCTCACTTTTGAAATGCTGCTGATGTCGACACAATCTTGGGTTACTTAAGAAAAAACAACACTGCATACTTTTCCACTGAGGTTTCTCCTTGCACTGCAGAATTAGGCTGATGACTAGCATCTGCTCCCAGGACAGGCTGTGTCGGCCTTCTGTGTGGTTTCCGGTGACACCCCAGTGAGCAGGCAGTTAAAGGGAGGCTCACAGAGCAGGACAGGTGAGTGGCCTCTGATGCCTCACCAGGACAGCAGGGTCCAGTCTCAGAAGCATGGTGACGGATGCCCGTTGTCCTCTTCTGGGGAGCCCGGTCTGCTCTGGTCGACCTTGCGCACGACGTGAGCGATTGGACATTGTGGGGTCTCCAGGCGCTGGCCACGTGACAGGTGCACAAACCCAAGCACAAATCCCACCAAAGGCACCACGAAACCTAAGGAGTCGCTGCTCAGAAGCACGCTGATGGACATAGGGGTGCATTCTGATAGAAGTCTGATTCTATGTCTACCAGCCCCAGTGAGCCTGACGTGCACACGCCCAGCACAACTGCTTGCCTGGGCACAGCTGTGCGTGCATGGATTCCCCTCCGCAAATGATCGCTGTCCCAGCTCTGCACCGTGCATGGACAGAGGCGTGAGCACACAGAGTGAAAGGTGGTTTCTGGAAGGAACTAAAACAGCATTCTGCACGCTGCACTACATCTGCTCGAAGGTACACACATGTGCAGAGAAGGGCCCTCACCTGGACTGGTGGGGCAAGGGGAAGGTACAGCCAGTCAACACCCTTAAAGAATAGGCAAGAGCTGCCCTAGAATCCGCTAGATCCCATTCCTTCCCCGCCTGGTTCTTCCCTCCAAAGACCTTCCCAAAGAGACCATTGCATGTGACGAATACATTGGTTCTTCCATGTGACCCTGGCCTGGAATGCCAGCAACCCTTCCGTTTCCCCTGGGCCCCCTCTATGCCCACCCCAGCACAGCACGGGGGCTCTCAGAGTCCTCAAGGTCTCTTCCTGCCAACAATGGGTCCAGCTCCTACCAAGTGCTGACCTTCAGGAAGCTGACACCACACAGCAGGACTGGGTGTTGATGGTGATGGGCACCATGTTTCCACCCAACAGCCTGCTGCTGTCCACGTCTGCAAGCCCACACCACAGCCAGGCAGAGCAGCACAGACGGGCGGGATCTCATCAGCGGATGGTAACTGCACGAACCGTGTCTCCTTTCCCCGGTCCAACGTGCCGGCATGAATGTGTCCTATTCGAGGGCTTGCAAATGTCACTACGGACAACCACCAGACTGTCTTCAAAATTAAGTACAAGTTCTTAACAAGATACAAGCATTTCGAGGATGCCAGTACTAAAATAAGGGTCTGCAAAGTGAAGCAGCTTCTCTGTGGGGTTATATTTCTTTCTTTTAGGAAAATATTTTTGCAGTGATTTTTTGCCATGTACAGAGGAGAGACAGTGGGAGCTGTTGGGCATAAATCGGTCTTTCTGTATTATCATTAATAGGCTCAGAAATGTGTAGGAGATGAAGCAGATGGCAGATTCCGCTTCCATGCGAATCCCTTTTTTCCGGACCTTTCGTGAAGAGCACACACGGAATTTATTTATCATCACCCTGACAGTGTGTATTAATCTTACAGCCTTCTGTGAGAGTTTAAGTGTCTCACATTTTATATAATTCACATTTTGAAAAAGCAGAATTCAATTAGCTGATCTGAGAACAAACATATGCCTATTGGGAAATGTGCTTTTTACACTTAAATCAAGGAGAGGATGGAAGCTCACCAGGCCAGGGGTGCGGGAACGGGGCGGCCAGACTCATTCTCTCTGGGGAATTTTAATCCTAAAGACAAAAGGGGAGATTGAGACGAATATAAGTTACTGCTTATATTACAGAGAACCAAAACGTCTTGGAAAAAAGTGACACATTCTCCTAACATTCTTTCCAGGGTTCTGCGTTGTCCTTCAGAGCAAGCTGTTTCCTAAGCAGAAGGGAGTTCCCCCCAGAGCTGACTCTCCTCTGTCCACTGTCCCCTGAGCACACGCCCAGAGACAGGCCCGGAGCTGGAGGCCAAGAACTCTCTCCACCGAGCACTCTGGGGACTGGGGACAGTCCCACTCTGCTCTCTCGCAGGGTGGAATTCACGCTTCTCGCCCCGTGTCCTCCCCTTTGCAAGCCCATTTCCAATTTGGGAATGGGGAGCGCCATTGTTTGGTTGCGTGCTGAAATTGTACAATGCAAATTTTCCTAAATGAGATTATGAATTTTTCACTGATTAGCAAAAGTTAGTTTATTCCCAGTTCCAGACCATTTCGTCTTACATTTTGAAACACAGAAGTCGAGGGGCCTGGGGGGCTTAGTTGGTTGAGCATCTGTGGTTGTCTCAGGTCATGATCTCAGGGTCCTCGGATCGAGCCCCTCATCAGGCTCTCTGCTCAGCGGGGAGCCTGCTTCTCCCTCTCCCTCTGCTGCTCCCCCTGCTTGTGCTCTCTCGTTCTTTGACAAATAAATAAATAAAATCCTAAAAATAAAATAAAATGCAGAATTCATGTTTTGAGGAAAGTAACTGCAACATATTCAGGTAGAAACAATGTATTATCTTCTGGAATTGAATATTATTAAAAAACAATCAGTTAAGAAATTAACTCCTTTGGGAAAAAACAATTTCTTTGTATTTAATAGCAAATAGAAATTAAATCACAGTCACTCACCCAGTGAGTTCATGCGAGGCAGAGAGTTAAGACGCCATTTAAATTTCTGCACCTAATTCAGGCACCTTCTGCTCACTCATCAAGCTCCGTGGGCCCCTGTAAGCCCCCAGGCGTGGGCACCATGGTCTCCATGGCAGCTCCTCTGGTGGGGGGCCCATGTCTTCCCGTAGTGTGGGCCTTCGTGGACCCCCCCCAACATGCACCCGCCTGCCCGCGGGACTGCTGTCTCTCTCCTGAAGCCTCCGGTCGCGTTCTGTACATTTCCGTGTCTGCCCGGCTGGAGAGAAGGGCCTCTAGCAGGATTCACTGCTAATCCCCTTTCTCTGCAATCCGTGTGCACTAACTAGTTTGAAAACAGAAGTGATGCCCATTTGTTAACAAACTTAGGAATGTGCTGTAAACTGCGTGGCGGAGACCATGAGATCGGGAACGGAGGCCGTGCTTGCTGAATCGTCCCCGTGCGGACAGTCCCGCTGAGCCCGCGCCGGCTTCGCTTTAGAATGATGCGTGGGTTCATGGAGCAGGAGTCTGGGAGAGATCTGGAGCTCCAACAGCACACACACAGGTCACCAGCCACGGTTCAGGACAGACCTGGTGTCTGACACACTTCAGCATCACTGAGACAAACAAGAAAACGGTTTCCAAACCTATGTCTGAGGAGCAGATTCTGCAGAAACGTGGCTTGTCAGTCCCGCTCCCACGCTGGCCACCTGAAGGTGGCCAGGCCTCTCGGGGCTCACGGGGCCACGGCCGGAATCCGGGACGTGCCTGCCTGTCCCCAGAGCCTCCCACCTGTGTGGGACGTAGTCTTCCTGAAGATGCAAGTGTAAACCATACATTCTGAGCTGGGCCCAAGAGCTAATCTCTGGGCTTCGTACCCCCAGGCCCAGTACGGGTCCCGTAATGACCTTGGTGGGCGCGCCCGGTGCTGATGCACCCAGGGAACCTGCTCCTTCTGGCTGGTCGGCACGAACCCGCTGGTGAACAGGAGGCTTTGTCGGCAACTTGCCGCACCGTCCTTATCTCACTGTCTTAAAAGAGGAAGGATCAACAATTTATGAATACACCATGACCAGGTTTTCCTCCTTGAGAAAGGCAATAACCAAGTGCTCGTTCCCCACAGGAGGGAGCGGGCTACACCCCCGTCCCCACAGAGCCACCCTCTGCACCCAGAGCTGGGCGGGTCTGTGTGTCTGTGACTCTGTGTGCCGAGTCCCAGGCTGCCCCCCATTAGCAGTTCCGCTGGAGCCCTCCCGAAAGGAAGGGCTTCGGAGTCAGAGGAAAGCTGAAGTTAAGTCTCCCACATAAGCTACAGGCATGCCTTCCCCTCCGCAGAAGGTGCTCCAGAAGCATCCATGACCCCCGCGGCTGCAGGTGTCACAGGCTGGTCCTCCCCGTCTGGGGCTGAGCGGAGCTGACTTCTTCGTAGCCAACAGCTTCCCTTCCTCTGCAGACGTGGACCCCCTGTTTCCAGGCCTTCAGGGGGACGCTCCTCCCCAACCCAGGTCTCAAGAAGGCCGTTCCACTCCCTTCCCTCTCGGGCCGCAGCCTCCAGACAGAGGCAGGGCCTCACTTGCTCTGCCGTTTCCCTGGGAACCAGCCAGGTCTTTGCGGGATCGCTGCGGCTGACCCGCAGGACAAGGGGCAGCCCGAGCAGAGCTGCTGGAAGGCTGCCCGGGCCGCACCCCACTGCGCTGGCATCCGAGGAAGCCTGCAGAGAAGGGAAGTCGGTGGGGGGGTGCCGTGAGCAGGACCCCGAGGCTGGCCTCGCCAGGCTTCCCCAGTTCACAGGTGCTGCTCGTGGAGCAAGGCGCAGCCGAGGCACGTCTGGGCGGGAGCCAAGGGCAGGGCTGCGTGTGGGCACGAGGACACTAGCCTGCGGGAGATGCCCTCCTGCGCCCGCCCAGCGAGCGTTTGCTGAGCGCACTCCGCTGGCCTCGCGCAGGGCTGCATGTGGATGCTCCGTGAGCAGACACGCCCTCCGCCCTGCCTTCCCGGCGTCCACGCGGGACACGGGGACACAGACCGGCGGCGGCAGAGGGACGAGCTCCGCAGCTGGGAGCCATGGAGAAGCGGCCCAGACGCCCAGAGGCCCGTGGACAACTGGAAGAGGAGACGGTGGTGGGAAGGGCTCGTGGGCGGAGGATGCTGAGCAGCGCGCTTGGTGAGGCGGGGAGACCGCGGGGGGGCCGGTGATGCACCGCGGTGCGCGACCCCAGCGGGGGGACAGAAGCCAGACGAGGCCAGCCGGCGTGGGGACCGGTCCGGGTGCAAGGGTCGTCATCGCGCAAGAAACAGAAAGCCCCACAGCTCGTGTGCACGTCAGGTGGACACCCCCAGCCCAGCTGCGTGCGGTTCCCCGGGGGCGCTGGCAGCAGGTCCCTGCACGCAGCCCCTGACCCACATCCCGGGCGCTCTGGCCGCTCGGCCATCGCCGCAGGACCTGTGACCAGCTACCGACAAAGGCGGACGGCGTCATCCCAGTATGGCTCTAGCTGCCTCTAGTCCTTGCTTCACATTTGTCCAGCGTTTTTTAAAGTATATTTTAAGGCAATTTTATTGGGGTGCATTAACATAATTTTATTGGATTGAGAGTAGATACATCTTCCGTGTATCTACCCCCTTCTCCATTGTTGGAATTTCTTCCTTGTTTGGTGATGCCGGAAATTTCTTTGTCTTTCCTCCATGTCTGTACATTTAAACAATGTCTCTTATTAAAAAAAAAAAAAAGACAGCAATTTCAATGCTGGGAGTGAGATTGGAAAATACAAATAAAGCATGATCCCAAAAGGAAAGAAAAGAAAAGTATATAACTAAGTCTTGCCGTTTAAATCCATTGTAACAATTTTTATTAATTAACCCATTAAATTCTCTAATCAAAGCATTAAATAACTTTTTTCCACATACATGTGAAATAATTGAGAAAGAATCCCAAGTTGGCCCATTCCCCATCAAATTTTACTTCTACATGAAATAGAATAGCCAATAAACTATGTGCTATTTCATGTTGCTTCTCAGGGATTGAAAATGATGGCACTGATAATAGCATTAGAAACTTTTTAAAAATATGCAACCTTAATGACATCAGAATTTTTTTTCTTTTAAAAATTTATTTGACAGAGAGAGGGAGCACAGGCAGGGGGAGTGGGAGAGGGAGAAGCAGGCTCCCTATTGAGCAGGGAGCCCAATGTGGGGCTGGATCCCAGGACGCTGGGATCATGACCTGTGCAGAAGGTGACGCTTCACCAGTTGAGCCACCCCGGCGCCCCAAGGACATCAGAATGTTTTAGTGTGTGATGTGGGTCACCATAAATTACACCACCAGTTTGTGACGCAGAGTTCCAAGATTCGCTGTCTATGGGCATCAGAATTTTCATGACGTTTTTCAGTTGGCTTTTTGAAGAGGAGCATGGTAGAGTACCCATAAAATAACTTGTATCCTAAAGCTTACTCTGTCAGGATAAATGTTTATTAGGGAAACAAAGTAAACGTGAATTGCAAACACGTGTAATGATGTAAAGGTCTGGCTGTGACAGAGGAGTTTTCCTTGTGATTTTAAAGTGGACCGTCACGGTGGCGAGTTGTGGCAGGTCAACGCGCTCGTCGGTGCTGGAGCGGCTGCTGCAACTTTCGGACACCCTCGCCGCGGCAGGTATGAAGCCTGCGGAGAACACGGAGAAGGCTGTGCAGAGCTCTTCCAGGACCTTCCCCGGCAACAGCGTGAACGCGCCCCCGCCTCCGCCCCCCGCCGTCGCCCAACCCCACCCCCGCTGATGAAGTTCTTGAACCTAGGTGAGGTTCGGTGGGGTGAGGTTCGGAGCCGATGACCAAGAAAGAATTCTTGAGACATCTTTGGTGCAAAACGGTGGTTTATTAGAGCATGGGGACAGGACCCATGGGCACACGGAGATGCTGCGCCGGGCATGTGAGGAGTGGCTGGTTATATACACAGGAGTTGGGTAGGTGAGGACAAAGGGGTGTTCAGAAGGGCTATTGGGGTAAAGAAGACTGTCAGGATATTGAAGGCCTGGTTACATCAAGCCAAGGCCGCTTTCCCTCTAATGAGGCACTAACATAAAGACAATTGGGAGTCTCCTGGTGGACTGTTACCTTCCTGCTATCAAGCGTCCTTGTTAGTGAGATTTAGGTTTAAAAGAAATTTAACTTTATTTACTTTTCCTTCTACCTCAGCCTCCTTCAGTTTTGTTTATGGAGGGGAGGGTGACATTAAGGCTTAAGGAACTGAGTTATGTGCCTCTGGAAATTGGGCTATTGATAAGGTAACTTCTTTGTGGTAAATCTCAAGGACATTTGTAAACCAAGGAAGACTCCTGCCTTGCAGGATTGCGATCTCTGCAAGTTAACTATTTGTTTCTGGCAGTCGGGGGTGCCTGAGGAGTGTGACACATATTACCGAGGGGAGCGGGTGGAGAGGGGTGCAAGGTGCCAGCTTCTGCTTTGTCTTCAGCCAGCATCCTGCTCCCTCGTCACTGCCACGCCCCACCACGCCCCCCCCCCCCCCCCCCCCCCCCCCGCCCCCTCCATCACCCTGCCATGGTTGCCCAACCCCCCGTCGCCCCGCCCCCCTCATCCCACCCCTCCGCCACCACGCCCCCGCCACACCACGCCCCCTCCATCGTCCCACCCCTCCGTCGCAGGGATTTTGCTGGAGCGCATCCTTCAGTGATCTCCGCAGAAAAGGTGCAGGGACTGTCCTGGGGCTTGTGCTTTCAGGGCCACAGCTGGACCGGGTGGAGACCTGCGGGCACGATTACGTCCCTCCTGTTCTGAAATGATTCTTTACCCAAACAGATCTCAGCCAAACTGAAGTCTGGGGACAAATGTTTCCATCCTCTTACAGCCTTTCTCCTGGTCGGCCGCGTGTCGGACACGCTCCTTTCTCGTGGGAGTCCAGGGGGCTGTGCCCGAGTTCACGCTGTTCTCGCTCATTCTGCTCAGTGTCGGGCTGGGCCCTTTCGTCTTAAGCACGTGCAGCTCTTCAGTATCTGAGTTGTTCTGTTTTTGCTGCCGTCCAGATTCTCTGTTCCCCCCACGACCAAGGTGATAAATCTCCCATGATTTCTCAGGGGTTTTTCATTTTTCCCTCTGCCTCTGGAATCTTTCCTTTACCCTCCGTTTCTTCCAATGGATTTCCCATCTGATGATAATACCCAAGGATATTGTATCTCCAGAGAGTACTATCTTCATGTCACCCCGAGTCTCTCTATGAATGGTAATTACGAGTATGTGAAATCCCGCTTTCCTCTACATTCTATGTTTTTGGAGGGGTCATTACTTGTCTCTGCTCCTGTTGGTCTTGTTCTTTCATCTTGTGTGTTTTCTTTACAAGTCTGACCCAGGGGTTTCTGTGTTTGCAGAAGGGACGAGATGATTCTTCTAGGTATTGTGTGAGTTTCTCTCTGGTGCTTCAGAGCAGGTCTGTCCCCACAGTCACGTGATGCTAAGCCCATGACAAATACATAATAGCATAAATATAAATGCACTGACGTAGATAGGCGCACAGAGCTGATTCTCAGCAGATTTGATCCTCCAATTAAGCCCTGAGTTTGTCTATGGGAGCAGCCGCGCTACAGAAAGAGCCGAGACGTCCATCAACAGAAGAATGGAGGCAGAAGATGCGGTCCATACAATGGAATACCACTCAGCCATCAGAAAGGATGGCATCGTGCCATTTGCAACAACGTGGGTGGAGCTAAAGAGCATGACGCTGGGTGAAGTCAGAGAAGCAAAAGTACCCGATTTCAGTCCTATGTGGAATCTAAGGAACAAAACGAAAAACCATAGGGGAAGAGGGAAAATAGGATAAAAACAGAGAGGGAGACAAACCGTAAGAGACTCTTCAGTCTAGGAAACACACTGAGGGCTGCTGGAGGGAGGAATGTGGGGGGACAGGGTCACTGGGGGATGGGCATGATGGAGGACACAGGATGTGATGAGCGCTGGGTGTTGTAGGACACTGATGAGTTATTGAACTCTGTATCTGAAACTGATGATGTACTCTATGTTGGCTAACTGAATTCCAATTTTTAAGAAAGTATTTATGTGTGGGGCTGAGCAGATGGGAAACCCATCCTTTGGCGCTGGACCCCACAGTCCCTGGAATGGGGGTGTAGATACCAGAGTGCCTGAGCTCTGTGCAGGGACTAGGGGGTCAGAGGGAGTGGGGGACTCACTCTGCAGGGCCAGAGATCTGCTGAGGAAATGGGTGGGGTGAGTGGGCGGCCTCGTGAGTGGGAGAACTCTGTCCCCTGCAGAGCCCCAAACTGGCCATCCTTGCAGTGGGTGCTGGTGAGGTCTCAGATCCTGCTAGCTGCTCTTGAAAGCGTGTTTTAACATAAAACAGCTGACAGGAAGTGCTCGCAAGGTGAAGATGGCTGTGTCACTCAGCCGTGTCTTCACACTGTTCACACTGCTAGAGAAACATCGGCCCGTCGCATTTCCTGACTGATGTCATGGGAAGGTGAACATCGAGAGGGTTCAGTGAAGATCTTCCAAGGGCCTTCACGTGCAAACCTCATGCATTGGCTGGTGAAATCAGCCCATTTAGGTTTGTCACGGGGCTTCCATGTTCCCCAAATTGATTCACTCACCGAGTATTTACTGAGCGTCTACTATGCTGGGCTTGACATGGGCTCTGGGGATCATCTGTGAGGGAAGAAAGGAAAATGAACACACTTGAACCCCACACAGACTCACAGTCTCGGGGGGAGGAGAGAGGGTAAACGGGGTGAGGAGCAGAAGGGTGTCCTCGGTGGAGAATGGAAAGACTGGTGCCAATAGGGGCCGCTAAGAAGGATAAGGGGGACGGAAGGAGGGATTGGGGCAGGCGGTGTCTTCACAGACACATAGGTCTATGGAGAAGTCACCTGTATACAGACTGGGAACACCAGGAGGTTGCTGAGGGCAGAGAATCGGGGACCCAGTGCAGCGCCCTAAGTCAGGAGCGTCTCTGGTGATTT
Organism: Enhydra lutris kenyoni; assembly: GCF_002288905.1. NCBI lineage: Eukaryota > Metazoa > Chordata > Mammalia > Carnivora > Mustelidae > Enhydra > Enhydra lutris. The sequence goes on along the minus strand of NW_019154146.1, from coordinate 933,809 downwards.
CCGGAACAGAGCATGCAGAGGCCGGAGGGGAGGTCCAGGACACCGTGGGGACAGGACCTCATGGGCCTGTAAGGGCTTCTTCCCCGGATGGCTGATATCATGTGCTCACAGGTTCACATCAGAACAGTGAGGTCACCATCCGGGCGAGGACACCTGTGAGGGGCGCAGGGCCTGCCCGACATTGCAGGGACCGCAGGACCAGGCCTGACAGGATGGACAGGATGCTCTCCAGCCATGTCCCTTCTGCCTGCCAGCAAAGCACACCGGTGCCACCAGGGTTGGAGGACATCAGGCCCACTGCCTGCTAACCCTGCCTCCCTGGGGCCCAGGCCATCAGCCCCCCACCTGATGCTTACGGCCAGAAGGGCTCCCAGACTTCCCTGCCAGTGCCCCATAAAGAGGAGAAGGCGGGTGGCTGGCAGGGAGTCCCCCGGACCCTCCCACCCAGCTGCACCCCGTCTCCCTGACTTCCTGCCCGGGGAGAAGCCAGAGAGCCTCTGACCCTGACCCGAGGCCGGTGGTGGGGAAGACAGGCATTCGTCGTGCAAAGTGGAATGTGCTGTGTTCAGTTCATTTCTTCCACTTTGATTTCATTTTTATTTTTTTAGGAAGAAAATTAAAATCTCACATACTAAGTTCTTATACTATAATTCCTGGAAATCATTCTGGAGTAAAGGATTTTTGGTCTGTTAGGAAACAAATGCACATTTGGAGACTTCCCGCCGGGCTGGGGCGATGCCAGCCGACGGGGGCTTTCTGCTGCCAGAAGTTCTGAGCAACGTGGCAGCCACAGCGGCCAGGCATGGGGAGCGGCGCGGCCTCGGGTGGGAACAGGAGGAGAGCCGGGCTCAGCTGCAGCCGCAGCCTGTGGATACGCATGTCTGGGGTGCACAGCCAGGCTACAGAGCCCACACGGACCCAGGGCCACCTGCGAATTTCCACCGCGACGCCCAGGGGTGACCAGTTGTTCAGGGGGGACGTGTCCTGGGCTCGTCCCGTGAGCCGCTTGGGGCCGGGGCTGGCAGCTCGCACGGGGCAGGGGCACAGGGGTCACGGCTGGGCCCCTGGCACGTGACAGCATGTGAGAGCTTGCCGCGGCCCCCGGTGCCTCTATCAGATGTGGTTTTCTGTCCGCTGTGAGGAACAGGCTAGCCATGCGAGGCTCCGGGACAGAGTCCAGAGTCCAGCAGTAGCCCCGGAAATTCAGAGCGAACCTCACGACCAAAGTTTGGAAGTTGTTTAGCAATTAACATTAATGTTTCTCATGGAAATTGAAATTTCAATTTCATGGAAAACAACCCAGCCACATGGGCCGATTTTCCAGAAGCGCATAGACGCTCCCGGAGTCCTGGGCGTGACCCCGCGGCGGGGCCTGGGCGCAGGGCCTGTCCTGACCCTCCGTATGTTTGTGCTGTTGCTGAAGGCTGGGCAGACGTTGTCCACCTTGGTCCTGACCGGAGCAGACCCCGCGCGGGCAGTGTCTGGGTCACTGTCCAGGACAGAAGAGTGTCCTGTGTCACGTCATTGCCCAACAGCACCCCTTCCGGGCCGTAAGAGACCCTGGCTCTTGGCAGACGTGTGGCCACCCCCAGAGCGTGCCTCCCAGAGAAGTGACACCTGGCAGGCTAGCAACAAAGCCCTTGTGGGCGAGGACTGAGCAGGAAACGTGTCCTCGGGACGCCTGAACAGGAACATCTGTCTTTCCTCTTTGCAGGGCTGGGGGTGGGGTTTCGTACACGCTGCCGGGGACCAGCTCGGAGGGTCTCCTGCGGAAGGGGGCCGCCCCCAGGACCAGCTGGGGAGCCTCCATTTGGGGGCCCTTGTTGAAGCAGCTAAGCTTTCACTGGGTTCAGCAGGGCGTGGCAGTGTCCTGGGCCCCATGTGTGACGAGCAGTCACCCCCACCGCCCACGAATCCCGGCAGGAGCTTGAGGAGTCCCAGATTTTAAGATCAAGAGAGAGAAGAGTTCTGCTTTCTGCAATGACCAGGGGAGGAGAAGCGAGGACACAGACACTCCTCGTTGGAGCAGCAGGACCACGAGCCCGCTCACGGGTCAGCAGGCAGAGGACCCAGAAGACGCCTCCTGCCCGTAGCCACTGCTGCCGACGGACGGAGCTGGGAGCGTCATGGACGTTCCAGGGGAGGTCTCGAGGAGTTCTCTTTTTCCAAGCCCAAGGTGGCAAGGTCACCTGCATACTGTGGTCCAAGTCCCGGGCTGACCAGGCGGGACGGTTTCCCTCCCGGCAGTAGAAGGCAGGGTTCTCTCAGTGAGTTTGGCCCCGTGACAGAGGACCCCAGGCCGGGGGCTGAAACACCAGCCGTGCGTCTCCTGGCAGCGGGGAGTCCACGGTCCAGGGTCTGCGGGTCTGCTTCCTGCAAGGGTTCTCCTGGGCTACCGGACCCTCACCTTCCCGCCGCGTGCTTGCGGGGCCCCTCCTGGGCCTGTGGGAACAGGAATGGAACTCTGGCCTCTTCCTCTTCTCGAAAGGACACCAGACCTGTGGGATCAGGATCCCTTAATGACCTCCCTGGACTTTAGTAGTTTCCTCCAGGGCCCCATCTCCAAGTACGGTGACACTAGGGCTCAGGGCTTCACCTGTGAGCTCGGGGGAGACTCACTTCTGTCCAGGACAGGGACCGGCCTCTTCCTGTCTGTGAGCGCAGGAGACTCACCTTGTGGGACCAGAGTCTCATTTCTGCTAAAGCTCCAGGCCAGGACCAGCCGATTGGGTGGCCTCCCAGCGCTGACTCGCGAACCTGCTTGGCAGAGACACCGCGCACACACTGCACGTCCCCCGTGCCCTGGTTTGTGGTTCCCCGGACTCGGCATCTCCTCCTCCAACTGCTCGGTGACCGTCGCCACAGCCGCACCATCTCCCTGCGTCCTCTGCCTGTCTTAGCTCAGTCCCTCAGGTGAGGCCGCCAGCAGCCCCTGGCCGTATCGAGAGCTCCCGTCCCTCCAGCTTGTCGCCATCTTAGGGTGCGTCTGTCGTCCCCTTGCTGTCCAGTCTCCCCACCTCGCTCCGTGGAGCCTCCTGCAACGCCTCCTTCCCTGCACTCACAATGCTTCGGACCTCGCCTGGGTTGTTTGGTTAAACCTCGTGCTCTTCAGCTCCGTGTCTGCCCTCACGGCCCAGAGCGCGGCTGGGGAGCCCTCCCAAGACGGAGCAGGAAGCAGCGACCCCAGCCCGGCCCTCAGGTCCCCGCCTGCCCCGTTTGCCCCCCGCCCTCCTCACTGCACCAGCGCGGCCCGTCCTCACTGTCTGCTGTCACGGGGAGCCGGGGCTCCCACGCACCCCCAGCCGCCTTCTGCCCTGGCAGCCGCGGTGGCTCCCCTGTCCCATCCAAAGCAAACGCCCTCGTGTGCCCCGGACCCAGCTGATCTCGCCTACGCAGCAGCATTCCTCCAGCGGACGTGGACTCCTTCCCCCGCTTCATTGTTTTTCTGCTGGATTTTTCCCGTCAGCAAGCTCGCATGCTGTTATCTGTCCCATTTTAACACACAAAACAAAACAGAGCAGAACCTTCTTTGAACCACAGTGTCCACCAGCTACTTCCCATCTGCCCTTTGCAGCAAGCCCCCTTGACTGCTGTGGACACTTCTAGACCAGCCGCCCCGGCCTCGACCCCTGCCCAGCCCAACCGCATCCTTCCCACCCAGGGAGCTCACCCTTCTCACGGCTGCAACGGCTGGTGTTGTGTGTCCAGCCACCGGTCCACCTGAGTCTGTCCAGGCCCCCGGGCAGCCAGCACCCCCACCCCCTCTCACACCCTCACCCCAGCGGCTCCATGAGGCAGCTCCCAGCCTCCCCCGAGCATCCCGACCCGGTGCTCTCCCCTCCTCCCCTGGGGGGTCTGCCCAGAGCCTTCTGAGCGACCACACACTGCGCTGCCCTCGCTCCCTCCTCACCGGCTGTGCTGCTTGTGGACCGTAAGCGGCATGGGGGCAGGTCTCCGCCACTGAGCTCCAAGCACCTGGAGCCACGCACGCTCGGTGGACACGCAGGCCCACACGGAGGGACGGCAGCCCTGGCCCACCGGATGGGGAGTGACCGCCCGACTGCAGCTGAAGCCTGGGGAACCCGCCGGCTCAGACGCGGCTGGCCACGCTCAGGCGTGTAGGTTTAGCGATGTCTCTGTGTTGCCGCTTAGGACCAGGAGGGGAAGCGTCGTGCACCAGCCGCCGCTTCCCCCGTCCCTGCGGGTGCTGAGACCCGGGATGTGCTCAGGAACGTCCCCCTTCCCGTCACACTCCTTCCCGCCAGCCACCAGCCTCCCCGCTGACGGCGTCCTCCCTTGCGAACGCACCGCAGTGTCAACTCTGCCCAAACATGCTCTCAGCTGTTCTCCCACATCGCAACGCATTTAAGCTCCCTGCAGGACGTGCGGTCAGCACAGGCCCAGGGAACAGAAGCGTCTGAGCAGACGTCCGTTGGGGGCTGCAATGCCGAGAACCGGTCGTCCCAGGAATGCAAGGAAGGGCACTCCGTGCGACCAGGGAGCAAGGATGGCAGGCACGCGGCCTCCCAGCAGAGGGGCAGCGGGAGGTGGTGGAGCTGGGGTGTCTGGGGCGGGCTTCCAGCAGGACCGAGACCATGACGTGGGGGGCCCGAGGCCAGATAGGAAAAGAACAGGAGAAACGCTCTGGGGGCGCCCAGCCCCACATCCCTGGAGCCAGCATGTGGCCACACAGCACGTGTACAGCACGTGAGGACACACGGGCACGGGCTGTGCGTGACCCACCCACAGATTCCAGAGCCTTGCGGCCGGGGCGTGTCTGACCCAGGTGACCCGGGCTTGTCTCATCAGGAGGGGAGCAGAGCCGTGAGCACTTTGTCTTCCCGCCAACCTGAGGGCGCAGAGCAGAGTGCCCGCATGGGGAGGCCCGGGGCCCCTTTCCGGGACCCCTTCCCAGAAGCCGAGTGCCCCAGGGGAGTGGCCGTTCTATCTGTGACGGCACCTGCAGCGTGGTTTTCGGGGAAAGCAGAAGATTACCACGGCCAACATGAGTCAGGTGGGAAAAGCCAGGCCCTGAAGACACAAGAAGAGAAGGCGTCCTGTTTTCCAGAAGGGACACTGGATGGACTTGGCTCATCGAATGCTTGTCTTTGATCTTTGGCCCATTTGCACTGGTGACCTGTTATTATGAGTCACAGTGAAAAGTGGACAGAAAACATGGCCAAGCCACCCAGAGGGCAAGGCAGCCTGGGGAGTGGGTGGCGCTCTGGGGCACGTGTCCCCATCAACCAGCCGCGCACTGACGGGGTGCCGGCCAGGGGTCTGACCGCGCCCAGCCTGTGTCCGTCACCCCTTTCCCAGGGGGCTCTGGACCAGATCCTGCCTCACTCCAGGCAGGGAGTGTAGGGAGGGAAGGGACAGAAGCATAAAGAAACGTCATAAAGGGGCGGCGGCGTCAAGGTTAAAGGTCACGGATCTCATCACTCGGAAACGCCCTCGCGAGAACGAGAGGAAACAGAAACAGCATTTTTTTTTCTTTTGCTGAAATGACGTTATTCGTGGTCTTTCTGCTAAAGCTTTTTGGAAATTACTCGGTAGGAATAATGCTGTGTTTTCTGATTATGGGGTTTACAAAGGAGCATTCACTCAAAAGTTAATGGGATTTGTGGTTTAGGGTTTGCCTTATTTTTTTTGAAAAAATGTTACTCCTTTGGATGTCAGGGTGTTTGAGAAACTAAAAAGTGTCGCATTTTTTAAGTCTTATGTTTGTTTCTCATGTCCATTCTTAAATACTAAGCAGAGGACAACGGATTCTGGGCCTGGCTCAGGGCCATGTGCTCCACAAGACATGAAATATTCACAGAGGAAACACGGTGGTCAACGAGGAAGACGTGGCCTCATCAAGGGTGTCAGGACAGGCCGGCTATGGCAGCCACTGGTGGCCAGACGTGGGACACTGCCCACAGAGGGCGACCGCCCGCCGGAGGGCCGGGATCTGCCTGTTTGACACCCTGTTGTGCCCTCGGCTTGTGAGAAGCCCTCAGCTTACTCCTCGGTTTACTGAAAACAGTAACAAAAATCAATTTCCTGCCCATGATAACCGTGTATTCATAAAAATGATCCATGCTCCAACTCTTAAATTAAGCGTTTTCTCAGTCGTCTTCATTCCAGGGCTGCACTTACACGGAGATAAGAACTAGGGAGTCGCTCACATGCCATCGGCAGAAACATGTTCTCTTCGCAAGATTCTAGACGTCCCGTCCCTGGCAGAATGAGGGTCACCTTGTCGAGCCCTCATCACGTGAACCGTCTGTCAGCAGATGCTGCTGTGGACTCTCCTCCAATCTCTTCTTGAAAATGTCCGTGGTGGCCAGGGTCAGGTGGCCCCTCATCTTTTCCCGTGGCCCTGACGTGGGCCTGGGGTCTGGCGCATCAGGCATCTACTCCATGCAGACCCAATGGGATATTCCTGTCACATGACTGTACCCAAAAGTCACAAAAATAAATCCCGTCTGAGGTGACTCCAGTTTTCCCGTAAACTTACGATTTTGTGAAAGAATGTAGGCAGTTGACGAGTCATAGTGTATCAGTTTACTGGTGTCGCCTTAAAAACAAAACAAACAGAAAACCTAACTGTATGTTCCTTGTTTCTTTTCCTCAGCTGAAAAACGTGAGCAGCATAACCTGTCAGAAGCTCATTTGTGCGGAAACCAACCTGCTGGCTGGGTGGTCAACACAGCTCCCCTCCTTCATCCTTGTATCTGAGGCCATGTAAGGGACAGTGGTGTAGAAGGACAGACGGCAGGTTTCCATACACTAAGGCTCGTGGCTCGGTGACACTAATGCCCGTGGCACGACAGCTCTCATGGGCTCTTCCCCTCCGGGCCCCGGTAGTGGCTCATCTTACGTGTGTGTCCACAACAGGACTGGGGAAGCCAATGAGATGTTGCTTCCAGGTGTTTCTGAGAGTGATTCCGGAAATGGGGAGCACTTGAGTCAGTTGACTGGGCAACTAACGAAGAAGGGGTCCTCATCCACGTGGACCCATCTCACCAAGGCCCTGAAGAGCACAGAAGGGGAGAACAAGACTGAACCGCACTCTGTCTTGCAGAGCTGGGCTGACTGTCCTCTCCTGTCCTCAGACATCAGTGCTCTTGGTTCACAGCCTTCCCCCCACTCCTGGAATCCCACCCAGTGTCCCTGGGTCTCCAGCTCATAGGGAACAGACTGTGGGACTTCTCATCCCTCTAATCGTGAGAGCTAATTCCTGTAACAAATCTCCTCTAATACGTATCTATGTGCACCCTGTTGGTTCTGTTTCTCTCAAGAACCAACACCTCAGAGCGGCCTGTGGGCGGGCAGCAGTGGTCACCATCACGTAGACAGTGTTTCATATGCAACTTGAGATACGAACCAATGAGAACATAAACATGCACCTTCTCATCACCTGTTTCCTGAGAAGTTATGTAGAGACCATGTGACATACAAACCACAGTACTGCTCCTTACACAGGAGCAAAGGGAAAAATACTTCCTACCTACCTGTCACCTATCCATACCTACCTACTCTTCATCTATCCACACCTACCTATCTATATCCTTCCCTTCCTCCCTCCACCCACCCATCCATATAGCTATCTATTCATCTATCTGTCTATCCGTCCATCCAACCATCCATCATCTGTATATCCATCCATCTATGTCTCTATCCACCCAACCATTCATCCATCCATATATCTCTCTGTCTGTCCATCCATCGATATAGACATCTGTCCATCATCCAACCCTCCATCCAACCATCCTCTATGATCCGTCCAGCCGTCTCTATTGAAAAAACACATTTAAGCAGGCAGAGGAGGCTTTAGCAAAAATCAGACCAGCCAGGAAAGACTTTAAGAAGCCCACAGGACTCCCCAGGCTTCAAACAGCATGTACACACAGACTGTAGGGCAGCCCTGTGCATCTGAACACGGTGTAGTGGTGCCCCACGTGGCTCAGCCTATCTTTGCTACTTGGTAGGTAGATTGGCTGGCTAAAGTCAACACAGTGTTAACATTCTCCCTGTTGTGTGGTCCCTCTGCCAAGAAAAACCTTTCCTTAACTCCACTACGGTGGGTTAAGGAAAGGGGGATGGGGGACGCCTGGGTAACTCAGTTGGTTAAGCATTTGCCTTCTGCTCAGGTCATGATCCCAGGATACTGGGATCGAGCTCCACATCAGACTCCTTGTTCAGCAGGGAGCCTGCTCCTTCCTCTACCTCAGCCCCTCCCCCTGTCTGTGCTCACTCTAGTGTCAAATGAATAAATAAAATCTTTTTTAAAAAGGGGGTGTGTGTGGATTTACTGCAATAACTGAATAGTGCAGCTGTGCCTTTGGAAGCCACGGGATATTCTCAGACCCAAGCATGGCCTAGAAAATGAGGAAACCCAGGCTGTTTCCGGTGTCCCCTGACATTCTCCACAGCTGGAGGCCCTGGATTTCCACCAGGTCACCTGGAGGAATTTGTGGCCTGGCCTTCCCTGTCGGCTCCCTTCTGCAGATGATGCCTCCAAGTGGTGTCCAACCCAAAGGACAATTCTAGAGACACATGTTTGGGAACAGGTGGGGAAAGGGCAGCCACTGAGGGAGATGTTCTAACGGAGCCTGTGCCCTCCTTCAGCTCAAGCACGACGCCAGCCAGCATTGGTCAGGACGCCAGCTGCTCCCACACCCTCGCTGGGTGACCCATGAGAAGTGGGGCCAGACGTGGCTAATGAAGACATCTTCAGTACTTGTTGGCATCTAGTCTGTGTGGCTGGGAGAGGCCTGTGTGCTAGCGCGCCCTAGCTGGGCTCTGGACGCCATTTGCCCAGACTTCTCAGTGGGCCTCTCCGCTGTAATTACTCCAAGTTTATCCACACAGAGCCATCAGCTGTCCCCACGGCTCTGTGGCCGAGGCATGGCTCAGGAGCACAGTGACATCCCAAAGCTTAGCCCTCAGAGGGCAAAGCTCATGAACACAGAGCTAACCGTGCAGAGCACCTCTCGCTCGTGCGGCTGCCCACGGGTCTTCCGTGGCTGCTGCTTTGGGGTGGCCGTCCCGGGCAGCCCAGCTTATCCACACAGCACGAGCCGAGCCAGAACCCGAGCGGCACAGGCTTCGTGTCCCACAAGCTGAGAAGAGAAGCCAGAGGTCTCCCAACAACCAAGACTCAACTTTTCTTCAAAATCAAGGCCAAGAGAAGAGAGAGCGTCACAGAAGGACACCAAAAAGGGGCCACACCCAAACACCCCAAGTCGCAGCTCAGCCATCGTCACTTTGTGCCACTCTCAGCACACATCCTCCTCCTCCCTGTCCCTCACTGTGTCCTGCGTGGGCCAATCTTCACCCTCGGATGGGATGCCTGCCCGGGGCGGTGCCAGCTCTGTGCCCTGAAGCCTCGCCAACACACAGAGCAGGCAGAGCTGGTGGCGCTCTACCTGGCTGCCCGCGGGAAACCTGCCCGCCCACCACCAGGCCTCCCGAGCGGCTGTGCGTTTCACAGGGGAGGGCAGGCGTTGATGGAGGTGAGCCCGCCCAGCACAGAGACTCCTGTCCCGCTCGTCTGGCTAACACGGCCACTTTCACAGGTCTGAACCTCGGCAAGGGGCATGGCCTGCACCCCAGGTCCCCGTCGGTCACGAAGGCCCTGTGCTTTGTCCAGCGTCCGCGCCCCTGTGGATGGGGCAGTGCGTGTTCTGCAGTTCCCGGGTGAAAAGACACCGCACAGTGCACCTTCCAGGAGTCACTGTGGGATAGAAGCACTGACCTCTGTTCACACGGGGTCATGCGGGACAGCTGTGTGGCCAGGAGCAGTGAGAGCCTGTCCCTGTGGGAGAGCTCCGACACGTTTGTTTCTGAAAATTCAGCCCCAGGGAAGTGTGGGCGAGCAGAGCAGGGCCGGGAAGAGAGAGCTCGGATAACGGCCAGTCTGGGTTCTCGGGATTGGCCATGGCGGCTCGTCCGGACCGCACACAGGACTGAGGCAGCCCTGGGATGGTGGCAGGGATGGGAAGCAGCCTGGGCTCAACACGGCCCCGAGCCTGGCCTGGAGGCTACGACCAGGGAGGATGGCGGGGAGCCCATTAGAGGGACCCCATTGCACTGAGGTCGCAAAGGGCGTCTTACAGACGACACCTCAGAGTGTAGACAACAGTCTCCAGGCCCCATGGGACCTCTGGACCCCATCCCCATCCCCAGTCCTGGACGACACAGCTGGAGGGACTTGCTCCCGACCCTGAAATGGTCAGTCGGCAGAGTTTCACACCCAGAGACCCTCTTGCCTCACTCGAGGGGGGAGCACATGCCCACACCATGCTGGGGAGGACCGGACCACTGAGGGCTGGTCTCTGCAGGCTCTCAGCAAGGGGGACGGACCCTCCAGCAGGGCGAGCTGTCCCAGGCATGCTGATGGCACCGCTGCGAGGACACGGAGGCTCCAGGCCCCAGACTGGAGGACATACCAGTGGGGCACACGGTTGGTCCCCACATGGCTGTTGCGTGCCTCTAAGGTCAGGCCAGCCAGGGGTGCCCCTGCCTCTTGATCTGCGATCCTGGGGAAGAAGCGTGCATTTTTGCTACTTCACAGCCGTACGGCAAGCGTCTCCCCGTCTGGCTCAGACACTGAGAAAACTCTGACAGAGGAGCGCGGCCCGAGACGCCCAGACTCCCAGGAGCCTGGCACTCGTCTGTGGGCACGGTGGATGCTCCTGTGTCCCCAAATAGACCGTTAGGTCATTCTCACCAGCGCCACAAGAGTTCTGGCGAACTGGGAATCATAAGGTGGGAAATAATGATAGGTTATTAATGGCATATGAATGTGGTCAAGGCAAATAGCACATTGGAAGTTGAAGCAAAAATGAAATCCGGAGTGAAGCCCAGACCAGAGCTCCTGGGGAACCACCGCGGGCCCCACGGCGTCCTTCTGGGTGGGGCCAGGGCTGTGGGTGACTTGCCTGGTGACGCTGGGCAGAAGGGAATGTGTGCTCATAGGAAGACTATTTTAAAGAATTAGGAGAATGTCTTAAGCATAAAATATTTAAAGAATATTTTAAATATTTCAAGTGAGTTAGTGATTCATCAAGGTCTGAGAAAGGAATCAGGGGACTCAAGCTGTCTCAGCAACTTGACATCCTGGCCGCGGACGCAGAGGAACAACTTTGAACTTTTTGTAAAATGGGTCTTATGGGGGGGTGGGGGGCAATGAGCGAGACCCCTACAGGATGGTGCCACTCGGGCTGGGCTCCAGAGCCCGCCCAGTCTCCTCCGCACTGGGTTCTAGCCTCACCATGCACACGAGGCTGCTACTCAGTGTATCCTTTGTTTCCAGAGAGAACGAAACGTGCAGAAATCCTTGGGGATCCTGGGCCAGAAAGCATACCTGGGACCCCACGGCCCCCTGGCCTGAAGCAGGGAGAGGCCCAGAGCCCCAGACTTCAGAACAGGTCGACCTGGGGCCACTGACCATGCCATGGGCCCACAAAGTGGGAAAGGGATCTCTCCATCAGTGCGAGCAAACGTTCCGGGAAGCCCGAATGTGCTCCCGGGTGAGTATGTCCTCCACGGCACGTTTGCCTCCCCACAGCTCGGCTCCTGAAATGAACGCACCCTCCCGCCTTGGGCCTCTGTCCCTGCCCCTCCTCGTCCCACCTGCCCTCTCTTTGCTGCCCGCGCTGACCCCCGTCCCTGCTGCCTCCTTCCAGACGCCCTGCGGATGCCCCATCGGCCACGTCCGTGCCGCCACCACACTTCACGGTCTTCACAGACCGGGTCGCTCCCAGGTGCTCCCTGGTACACGCGCGCGAGATCCCACCGCCCCTTCCCGGAACTGCTCTGAGCTCACAGGGACAGGGACCTCGTGGCTCCTGGAAGGCACTGGCAGGTGCCCACGGGACAAAGGCTTCCAAGATGTCCTGTGAGGAGAACCGCGGGTTGGGTGCGGAAAGACAGCACCCGCCGGGCCCTGAAGACGCAGCACGGCAGAAGGAGTGACTGCGCCACACAGCCTGCAGGGAGCAGAGCTGCTAGCGGCTTTGGGGTCCCCGGAGCTGCCTGCAGCGGTGGCGGGGACAGAAGGCCTTTAACAAGGCTCTCAGGCCCTGCCCATACCTTCAGTCCCAGCAGAAGGAGACGTGCTCACTTTACAGACGCAGCTGCCGAACCCCGGGGGATCACAGGGACGTGAAGAGGACCCACACCTGCCTTACCCCTGGGTGCTGTGGGGAAGGCGCCCTGAGGAACCCCAGGAGGGGAGCAGGCAGCCATGTGGTGGGGCCCCGGCCGCAGAAGGCGAGCGTGAAGGAGGATGGAGGCAGGAACGGGCTCCCGCTGGGGGAGGGGAGAGAGGACGTTCCTCGTGGGAAACGCCGAGTGTAGTTGCCACTGAGCGTGCAGGCTGAGGTCTCCCCGGAGGTCTGGGACAGGAGCTGGGAACGCAGGTGTCCGTGGGCCGTGGGGGCCTCTGCACAGACACAGTAGAGGAAGGTATATTCGGGGGTGAACAGTAGGCTTTGATAGCAAGCGCCCAGGAAGTCCCTGCGTGCGACTCCCCTGGGGAGAGATGGTGCTGGTTCGCATGGAGAGGTGAGCTGGGTATGGTGGGTGGACGACCAGGTGTCAGGTCAGTGAGCATTTCAAGCCGTCCACTGGCCTCCCCAAGGCTGCGCTCAGGTCGCCTCTCCAGAGAGCTCGGGGCAGCATGGGGGATGTGGCAGCCGACGCCATCGGTCAGCCGTCCCCAAGTGGAAAGAGAAGCTGGTGTCCTGGTGCGACATGAGTTAAGAAAGGCGAACCCCAGCGATTCCGTCTGGCAAAATTATACCTTCAGGCTGATGCCTATACTTTATATTTTAAAAGCTCAAATTATTTTATGACCTGAAAATATATCATCTTGCTGTTGGTTTTCAAGGCCATATCTGTAGCCTCTCATACTCTTTAAAAAAAAAAAAAAAAATGTTCCCCTTTAGATAAATGAAGAAAGAAATATATTCCGTCAAGACCAATTCCTGAATGATTTTTCTGTGTCTCCTTGATAAACAGTTTGTGGCGGAGGGCTGAGCTCGGCTTTGCTCCGTGGAAGCGCCGGGCGTGGCGGTGCGGTCAGCGGGCAGCGCAGATGCGGGGCAGCCGGAGGCGGCGGGGTGGGGGGCGGCTGAGGATGGTGCGAGTCGTGAGTAATCGAACGAGGTCTCCCACCTCCCAACCACTCAGGCCGCTCCCTACAGAGACGCAGGCTCTTTGGGTCCTTTCTTATTTCAAGCATTCGTGGAAGAGGCAGGTGTGGACCCCGAGTGTGGTGTCCAGCCCACGACCAAGTATGACCGCAGGGAATAGTCCTGACGGTAGAAATCCCCAACCTCTCACAACGGCACCGTCCAGAGGCCACGACTCTCTTTCTTTCGAGCACTTCTGTCTCCTTGTTGCTGAGGCGTAGTGACGGCGGCTTTGAGAGCTCGCTTCCCAGGACGTGCGAGAGGATGACGGAGCGAGGCCGCAGCACGGTGCCTGGTCCTCGGAGGAGCTCAGCTTACACGGCCAGGGCTGTCCCCTCCTCCCCCACACACCTTCCATCGCCCTGGTGTTGGGGGGCTGCCCCACCTCTGGAGGACGCAGACCTTCCGGGACTCAGCTGCCGGCCACACCAGGCACAGCAACCCAGTCACGAGCTTCTCGACCAGCAGCCCCGGATTCTGTCTCGCTCGTGGGTAGAATCACGTCCCTGTCCTCCCGCTGCAGCTGCGTTTCCTGCTCCCCGTGGACCACAGGTGGAGGCAGAACGGGCATGAACTATTTTGAGTTTGATCAATAATCGTGACAAGGGGGTTTGCTCCTGCGGGTCTTAGAGAACAGGCGTGGCATTCTCACGGGGGTGGCTCTGCGATGAGCATTGGGCTGCCTGTCCCCCGGGCCTGTCAGTTACCACAAAGTCGGCAGCGTGGGGACAACAGAACAACAGCAGGACCCTCCCGCCAGAACCGTCACCGCTTTCGCGCCCACAGGCCTCAGGGACACCCTGAGGCCACGCAGCTGGGAGGCTCAGACCCACTTGGCTCCCAGGATGGCCCAGAGCAGAAAGTTTCCTACAAAACTTCAGGTTTCGTCAGTAATGGATAACAAACATAACCCGTTTATTTTTCTTGTTTGTGGGAATATCTATGTCGTTTCAGTCTCCAGGACTGGCCCCGCCGATGGTGAGGCCCACAGTCCCGGATCCACAGACGGGGGCCAGGACAGCTCACCTAGCGCCTTGCTTGTGACCCGGGGACCCGTCTGCCACGTGGAGGGCCTTGTGGTTCTGTGCAGTCTGGGAACGTGTTGCCTCCAGCAGTGAGCTGGGGCCCAGCAAGCACGCCCGGGGACGTCCCCTGCACGCACTTCTGGCTGGAGATGTGAGCTCGGAGAGGGTCCCCACTCTTACCCACGGGGCTGTCTGTTGTAGCAGACGTGCAGCAGGACGCGGTGTGAGTGGTGGTCATGGTGTTGAGCTAATAATTCTTCTCCATCAGTTGAAAACCAGTATATGGACTACCCAAGCTTCCGTTCCACTACCCGGCTACTCACTCCAGTGAGAAGGATGCCACCGGGTCTGCGGCCTCTCCAGGCCGCACCTCCCCTCCCGCCCTCCTACCCGCTCCACGGGATCCCACGAAGGGTCTTTGCTGCCCAAACTCGCCCGGCACCCACCCCTTCCCGACATTCCAGAGAAGAAAAGGACAGCAGAAAACTGGAAAGGAGACAGGTGCTCTATGAAGTCGGGGACTTTCCTAAAGAATTGACAAAACAATAAAATTTGATCTTTATCAGGACACATTCTGGGGAACTGACTGGATTTCCAGAAAGGAGACAGAAGGCTTCAGGTATGCAGGTGTGTTTCCTGCTCCATGGCGTCCCTCCACGCTGCTGCCTCCGGGACCAGCCCCTCTCCCTTGTCCAGTCCACCCGTAAGACTGCTACAGCTGGGGGCTGCGAGTGGGACGCTACCTCAAACTGAAACCAAGTATGGGACAACGTTGGAAGCACAGGCAGACTTGCGGTAACTTATGTCAACGAGCGGGTGAAGGAACAGATATGCGTGTTACAATCTCGTCTTTTCTGTTTCTAGTTATTTTCATGTTTCAACAGCCATCGTGCTGTACTGCGTGCGACAGACGGTTACGGGACGTGGGACTCCCACAGGGCAAAGGAAAGAGTAAAAGCAGGACGCCAACCTCTGCTGATATGGGCCAGACAAGGAACCTTGTTTCCCACGCAGTCGGAGACCGTCCCCTCGGCCCGAGGTCGAGTGGCCATCTGCCTGTTTACTGGGCGTTTCTCTTCCTTGCCGACGAGGAAAAGGAACGTGACCCATAATTAGGAGCAGCCTCATGAGTTGAGATCACGTGCATTTTCAGAGACACTGGCTCCCCTTTAATTTAATTAACGCAGAAATGCAAATGTGAACGTTTGAGCATCTTTAGCCAAAAGGTTGATCTCGCAGGAGATAATTTCCTCGCAAGCCCAAAGCAGGGAGCACTTTCCCGTTCGAGGGAGAACGTGCTGCGTGTGGAGACAGGGCAGCCGGCGTGCTTCTGGCAACGTTCGCCCTGCAGTCACCATGCAGGGGGACCCAGAGCCGAGGGGGGCACGGTCGGGAGTCAGAGTGACAGCCCCACACGAGAACGCTGCTCCCTAACGAGCGTGCGTGGTTTCTCCGCACGTTACCGGAAGTCTCTAGGCCCTTGCACCTACAGATGGGGGGGGTCTCTTCTTGGCAAGTCATCGACTGCTCTTGGCAAAGTGCCCCACGTCCCTTCCTCAGGGAGGGCATCACACTCGTGTGATGGTCACGGGACAAATGTGCTAGAGGGTGAGCGTGCGAGTGCCGACCCTGGAGTCGAGGTGTCCCTCCTGCCATCAACACACCCATTCTCCGACCGCGTTAGCCCCACTGTACGAGAGGCTCTCCCCTGAGATGGCTGCGTACAGGGACCAGCGGGCACAGCCAGTGCTCCCCAAGCCCGCCCGCGGGCACCCTGCTTAACATTCTCGTCAACCAAAACAGCACATGCACACTAACGTAATTTGGGAGTCGGTGGTCAGGGTAGATTTTTGGGTCCGAGATAAGAGTAAACCCATATGACCCTTCTCTACAACGGCAGTAAGTTGGGTCAGAATCCTGAAATACTGATCTTTCTATAACGGACGGAAGATATGGACACTGGGTTTCTGCCTCACAGATGGGCACACGTGACAGGAAGTCTGGTTTTGGAAGCGGCCATCCGTGGCTTCCTGGCCACTAGCAGTAGAAGGTTGTGACACACACCTGGGGCTGCCCGTCAGAGGAGCTGGTCACCCCCACATGCTGTGCAGGACGGTCGATGTCTGCTCAGTACTCAGTGACAAGGACAAGCTTCCGCCTGCTCTGTCTCCTGTGACCAGGAAACGTCCATGTTAATCTGACTTCTCCGAAACCCAGCAGAGGTGGGGAGGAGGGCACGCTGCCAGTCAGCGTGAAGCCGTGTTGCCACAGGCCCTGGGGCCCTGGGGGTTTGGGCTCAGCTCCTCCCAGAGAGGGGCTCTGTGGGGCCTGGGGAGAGAGGTCAGTCCTGCCCCCAATGTCACCAGGCAAGGGTTTTAACCAACAAACAGCACGTGGGTCCCACTACTTCAGTCCCCTGAAATGCTCTTGGACCCCCCTTTGCTCACCAGCAGGACAAAACCTGGTTCTGCTGAGAGCCAGAATGTTTTCAGATCACTTGTGTGTTGTTGGTCTTATGCGGCGGCTCCTTTTCGTCTGTGCAAACACTGTAATAGTATTTTGAATTTTGTTTGCAAGGGATTGGGACTGATTTGCAATGACCAATTTCGTGTTCACAAAGTAAGAAATGTTGTAGGACATCAGGAGAAACAAGGCTAGCAGATCACGGACACAAGGTCTCCCCACCCGGCCTCAAGGGTTTGGGAATTTTCATTCAGGATTATTCCACCAGACAGAAATAAACAGCCTGATGCTGACTGATCGCTCTCCGAAAACATGACCAGGATCCAGGGGGCACTTTTAGAGTAATTCTGGAAGGGGTCAGTTATGAAAGGTGCCCCTTCGTTCCCTCCTTCCTCTGCACTTGGTCAGCGGGAGTGACCGCCCATGGCACGTTTATCAGCCCAGCCTCGGGGTTTGCGAGTCCGCGGGCGGACATCTCACACTGAGAGGCATCAGTTAGGTGTTTGGTGGGAAACGCTGTGACGAAACCCAGATCTGAGCCAGAAGACCCAGCTGTCACGGCTCCTCATGCGGTGGGTCTGGGTGAGCCTCAGCCCGCCTCTGAGCAGCCATCGTGAGGCTACGAAGCGCACTTCTGGGTGGATGAAATTAACAAAACTGCGTCACGAGTTTTGACGAGGTACGTTACTATGTGAGAGGGTGGTGAGAAGGGCACCTGTGCGACGGATTATTAGGGTTTGGTTATCAATATCCTGGCGTTGATGTTCCTGACTCTGGTGCTTCCGCTTAAGAACTGCCTCAGGGCACCTGGGGGCTCAGCGGACTCTTGGTTTCAGCTCAGGTCGTGACCTCAAAGTCGTGGGATCGAGCCCTGCCTTGGGCTCCGAGCTCAGTGTAGTCGGCTTGACATCTCTCTCTCTCTCTCTCTCTCTGCCTCTGCCCCTCCCACTCATGGTCTGTCTGTCTCTGAAATAAGTAAATAAATCGTAAAAAAAAACCACACACAAAAGACACTGCGTCACGCCAGCAGCCCAGCCCACACCAGAGGGGAGGAAAGTGGGCAAGACTGTCCTCGCCTTCCCACAGGGAAGTCTGAGTGGTGACAACGGCCGTCCCCATGATGTGAGCACGAGGAAAGACGAGACCCTCTTCCAAGGCTCCTGGTGCTGAGGACAGCAAATGGCAGTATAGATCTCATCGGTTATCCCCTAAATATAATATCAATCAGTAATCAATAATTTCCTACCAAAGAATCACAGGACTCAGTGGCAAGAATCCATCTTTGGAAATGTTGATATGGAAAGATATGAAATGGAAATTGGTGATAACACGTTCCTTTGTTTAGACCCATCTCTTCATTTCTTCTAGTGCTAACCCTTCCCAGGAGCGGTCCCCTCCCCTCCCGCGAGCAGTTTGGAATTTCCGGTGGTGCGCTTATCTCCTTTGACTTACCCTCCAGGCTAACTCTGTAGACGCTGGAAGCTCCTCCTTAAAGTAAAGGCCGTTTGTCAAAGACAAGCCGGCAGGGCGGCCGTCCGGCTCCACACGAGGCTCCCAGTGTGTGCCCAGGACGGGGAGCTGCTCCCTCGGCCCCGGAATGCCTTCCAGTGGATTCGTTTTCTGCGCAGATCCTCCGGATGTGGCTTCTCTCCCAAGGAAGGTCTGCAGAGATTCACAACAAGCTTTTCAGGGGATGTTTCATGAAGAATCTCAGGGAGTTTGAAGCACCCCAGTGACTCCAGGCCCCATCCTTCCTCTGGGAAGCTGGGAAGAACTGCTTCTCAGCAAACACTGCCTGAGACTTCAACAGGGTCAAGTCGTGTGTGACTGTGGCCCAGGTTGCTCCTGCGTGCACCGGCCCTCGACATCACCCGGCAGACACTCTGCACGCAGTTTCCAAGCTGAGTTAAGAGTTGTGGGAACTCATTCAATAGGATCTGGCCAGCGAGCTCGTGCCAGGACCTGGAGCGCATCTCTCCAACCCCTTCCAGGCCCCAAGGGACAGAAACTCCACCCCTAGCAGCTCAGCCCAGCCTGTCTCCCGCTGGTCATTCTTATTTCCCTCTGCCCCCTTGTCAAACACGAGGGGGAGTTCCTCCATGAGGACCAGCCAGCGTCTGTGTGAGCCCCATCCTGACCTCCCACGGCCGTACTCCCATTCGCACTGAGCCTCCTCGGTGCCTATGGGTGTCGTTGGTGGTCCCTTCTGCTGTCAGGATGCCTCTCAAGCATGGCTTCCCCAGACACCCCAGTCACCCTGCCCACCCCAGAAGCCAGAGTCACCCACCTCTCTCCTCGCCATGATTGTCTTTCCCAGAACTCCCAAATTAGCACAGATCTGGTCACCCACCCTGTTGGATACCGGTGGGGCTCCTGAGGGTACGGGTGCTTCTGGAAGTGTGGTCCCAGTCCTCTGAGCAGATGGGCCCCTGGCCACCTGGGGAGACACCTGGCAGACAGGTCCCAGCCTCCAGGCTCAAGGGTCTTCTGGGGGGCTTCAGATGCCAGAGAGCCAGCTTGAGGTCAGAGTATGGAGGGCTGCACCTCAGGGGGATGGAGACACAGCTGCTCCCAACCAGAAGCGGAACGTCTATCTCCCAGGGGGTGGCGACTTCCAGCCTGGCTTCACGGCAGAGCAGGGTGACTGTGCGGGGTCCCAGCTGCTCAGCTCCCTCTACAGCCAGGCCAACTGTCAGCTGCATTAGGTGTGATGCTGGCTGGGGACTGCGAGCCACATGGGCCCCGCCAGCTGGACCCTGCTGGGCTGGGCCCAAGGGGCTCTGGGTGGAGAGAGAGCTGCGACAGGAGGAAGGACCCTGTCTCCCCCAGGCAGCTCCAGGTCCTGCCATGTCCTGCACCTGCTCAGGGGTTTCCTCGTGCCGGGTCACTGCCACAGGGACAGCAGCCCCAGAAGGTCCCCACCCTGCCTAGAGGTGTCAGCCCCAGTGAATACATCCCTCCTCCCCAAGGACTGAGCTCAACAACATGGCTGCTTCCCCCTCTCCCCATCTGAGCAGACCCAAGCCATCCCACGGCTTCTTCAGTATTGTCTCATATCAAGGCTTGGAACTGAGCTAAAACAACACTCACCAAAGGGCTTTAAGTAAGAAACATCCTCAGAGTTCCGTTTTTAAGAGCTCATTCAGCTGTTAGGTGGAGAAGGGAGGGTCTGCAGGAGAGGCGGAAGCCCGGCCCCTGGCGGGCAGACCGCGGGAGGTGAGGCACAAGGGCGGTGGGCACAGCAGGGAAGTCTGCAGGCCACACCAGTGCCTTCTCCAGGTGCCCTAAGTTCCATTGTGTGGCTCCAAGGGAGGCCACCTTCTGAGACTTTCCTTATAAAAAGGGATGCCACGTGGAGTCTGGCCGTGGCACATTTCACAAGAGGCGTGGACGGTTCCGGGCGAGCATTCACTTACCCTCAGCCGTGATCTGTGAGAATCGAGTCGGGATGAAGAAGGAAGGGCTGAGGGACAAGCAGCTGCCAGGGTCCTCTGTGCCCACAGCTGTGCTGTGAAGGACGGAGCATGTGTCCTGTCGTCACACGAAGAAAGTTCTGCTTCCCAGGGTGTTTGGCCCTCAGAAATGTTGCATCGGACACACTTTACCACGAGAAACATAAAGACAGTAAACTCCTGGGAAGAGGACCCTTCCTCCACTCTGGAAGGCCAGCGGCACATACGGACGGGTTCTCACACATTTCCCTCTCCCAGAAAGTCTGATACTTGTGCTTTCGTGTCCGCACACAGAAGGGCAGTCTGTTCCACCCGTTGAGGACAAGGAGGCATGGACAACGCCAGATTACCACTGGGCTGTGACACGTGGCACAGCCTCGGGCCTGGCCAGAATCCCTCAGACCAGCACTCCCCTGGGTGGTCACCGCACACTCTGGCGGAGAGCGGTGGCAGCCCCCGAGCACGATGGACAGTGCTGCGGCTTGCTGACCGTGGACGAGCTTATTCTGTCTCCTTGCTCTGGTGCTCACGGCTTTCTTACTCAGCAGACTGTGAGTCACAGGGTCCACCGCTGGGGACGGGTTTGCGGGCCTTGCAGCTGCGAGGGCTGATGTCGGGGCATCTGTGTGACACGGCGCTGGCCTTCCCTGATGGGGGTGTCTCTGGGTTTCCCCGCCCTCTGGACCTTTCTGAGGCTGGGGTGTGAATATGGCACAGACCTCTCCGACTCTGCGTTCAAGCCAGATGGCTTTGCCTTCAAAGACAAAATCTACGGAATTTGGTAAGTTTGTTGCCACCCCTTGATGCCTCCTTTATCCAACCTGTGTCTGTGTCGTCCTGTCATTGATGACGCAGCACTGAGCAGAGCTGACTGCCAAAATATCTCACTCTTTGTACCAGCTTCTGCCCAGGCAGGCGTCGGGGAAACTCGAGACCAGGTGTTCAACTCAAGCCCATGTCGGTCCACAGGCTGAGCGAGCTGCCCGCCCCTGGAGCCTCCTCCAGCTTCTCGGAGAAGCTTCCTAAGCACAGCCCAAGGGACAGGCATTCAGCCAAGACTCAGAGGGCCCACGGGCAGCCGACCTTAGATGACACATTCGTGCTCTTTCTCCTGGCCTCCCCCCACCCCTGCCCCACTCATCTCTCAAGGTTGTTTTGGGCTTCACGACCAGGGAAGAACACTCGTACGTGCAGAGGCTGCATTTCAACATCAATGCTTTCCATCATACATCTGATGATCTGAATAAAAAACCAAGAGGTTTAGTCTTTCCTCTTGCTTTAAGGAAAAGCTTGGCCCGCAGACCATGTAGGAGAGAGCCTCTCAGAGCATCTGGGGGGAGGTATTCTATTCTCGGCAGGCTGAGAAGGCTGACTCTCCCCAACCCCACCATGGAACACAGGCCCTTTCAGCCAAACCTGCTTTCTCAAGGTAACTAGAGCCGTTTTCACTTTCGATATCTGTCCACGTACAAATATGTGAAATAAGGTCCCTGTCCCTGATGGACTTCGGTCTAGTGAAGGACAGATTCACACATACTTGCAATGCAACATTGTAAATATTCCTTTGCATTGTTGAAGCAAAATAGCCTTGAAATTAGAGCATACACTTTGCTTGTGGGAAACCATAAGCCCATCTCAGTGGGACCAGGACTGATCTAACCCATTGAACTGATAGCCTTTGTGTTCCAGAGTGTCAACAAAATGGTAGGTGGTGCGGACAGATGGGTCACATGGTGTTCTTCCTACCGAGGAAATCTGGAGTTATTAGTGCCACATCACTGCAGCAGTAAGAAGACACGGCTCGAGAACGCAGACGAGCAGCCCCCCGAAGCTACTGTTGCGCGTCGACTGCTTTGTTACAATGTCCCCACTCCCTCCGTCACTGTGTATAGTGTAGCGATACAAGAAATTGAAGAGAAAATGAGGAAGGTATTTTTCAAGTTTTCAAAATCCAAATATTAGCAGTCACATTTATTTTACACAAAAAGATCCGTGCACAATAACCCAGCCCCAGGTCCTTGCTCAAATTTGGAGACACACTTAGGGATTGAAGAACCTGCCGAGTTTTTTGTTCTTACTCTCTACAGCTAGAAAATAAAGTCCCTTTCCATGTAGAGTTAGCAACTCTGCTAGGTCAGGCCCTGGGAGCCCAGGACTGGCGCCTCCAGCCCGTCCAGGCTGAGGAGAACAGGAGTGAGGGTCTGTTTGGGGATCGCACCACAAGACGTGAAACACTCGTAACTGCAAAGCACAACCACGTTTAAGGCGGAACCAGTAGACTTTCCTTTTTGGGCATCAGGAGCCAAACTGTTACATGAGATCAAAACACACGTCTGTCACCAGCACGTGAGACTTCACTGCCGTCTCCGGGGCAAACACGGGGCACGACAGCGCCCGCCGGCCACAGAAGCCCGCGTGCAGGACGGGACGGGCCGCGCGTCCAGGCCTGCGGTCGCCCCGTGACTTTTCATGTGGCGCCGATGGTTGGGATCCCCTCACAGGAGTGAGTCTGCTCCGCGAGGTCCTCTTCTCTCTGGTCCAAAGAGCGAAAGACCCACGAAGACCCTGGCTCCCGGGCAGGGCCCGACATGCCGCTGCTGGAGGGCGGAGGGAATGAACGACGCGCATCCCTTTATGACTTGTGCCCAGAGGGTTTTCTAAGCTCATGTGTGGCTGCTCGTCCTCTGTTGGGTCTGCTTACCTTCCTGGTTCTGTGTCCCCCACGCTCCCACACGTGCAGTAAGCCTTCCTCAGGCCAAGCTGGACGTGGCACCCTGGGTCACCCCACCTGGCCAGTCCCCCCGGCCCCGCACCAACCCTGACCCCAGGCACGCACGTCTGTTGGCCAGGCCCCGGGGGTCGGTGCTCTCCCACATCAGTGGACCTGAGGAGGCAAGGGTCTGGGTTTGCATGTGGGGAGCCTTGTGTGAGGTCAGAGGTGATCAACCCCAGGGATCTGGGCTCTTCCTAGCTTGGCCCATCCCAGTTGCTCTTTTCTGGGAAACGGGATCTTGGTGTTTGGTGAAATTTATGTTACTTATCTAAGGTAAATGTTGAAACTTTCCATTTTATAACAAAGTAAAAGCAAGATGTATTCTCACTAGCCATTAAGGGAACCACAAATGACTTGATTTTTTTTTTCAAAGAAATGCTTTCTAAGTCATGTTTGGCAAGTAATATAATAGCTATTTCTGGGTTTTGAGCTTTTCTTGACTAAGGTTTCTGGACTTAAGATGTTGAAGACTACTTCAGTTTAAAAATTAGAGAATATACGAAACACCACATTAAGGTCAATAGCCCATCTACGAAAGGTAGCTTATGTTCACGCACAGGAAAGGTAAAAGCCCAAGAGCCATAGGAACAAAATTAGGGATCCTGACTCCCTCCCCGTTTGCTTGAAGTTCACGCGCAGTCTCTTAATGCCTCCACTGAGGCCCCCGTTTACAGAAAAGGATCATTCCGTCTTCCTGGACCAGCTCATTTGTTATTAAAACTAAGTGAGAAAATAGGGTTTCCAATTTCTAGCTTCCTTTTTATAAGTGAGTGGCATTTTCAGTTTAACATTACTGCACCCAGAATGTATTTTCGCAGCATTTCCCTTCCTCACCAGCCACCAAGCAGGACAAGCAGCAGGAGGGTGGTGGGGGGCGTTGGGAGAACAGGCAGAGACCCCACAGAGACACCATGCCTCCCTCAGCCTCCAGGGTCGTCCTCTCACCCAGCCGAAGACCTGTCTGGAGCATTCTCTGAGCTCCGGGCCCTCATTAACGCTACAGTGAGATCGGGAAGACGCTGCCCGAGGACGCCCTCTCCCATGCGGAGGCGGGACAGAAGGCCTGCGCTCGGGGGCAGCAGGTCCGGGAACGGCTCGCGTGGCCCTTCTCAGCCTCAGCACACGTCCTCTCACTGGCCCAGGCTCGCCCTCATCCTCACGCTCTGTCTCCGTGAACGTAAGCCCGTGACCGGACCCTTGATCCCACCCTCCGCATCTGAGGAGGTGCTGCCTCCCCATTTCCTGCTCCTTCAGCCTGGCGGGGCAGATGCTGTCTGCTCAGGGCCACTGGTTTCCCCTCCCCCAGTGCCAGGGCTCTGCAGAGATGCGCAGGGACACCAGGCCTTCTCTGCTCTGCCGGTCACCTGTGGAGCGATCCGCAGGGCTCAGGTAAGGCCGGACAGATGCTGCTGCAGGACAGAGGGGACCTGCCAAGGGGACCAGGCCAGGGCAACAGGACTCCAGTTCCAGGTCCCCAGCCGAGTCCCACTCAGTGTTCATAGGTCCTGAACTCTATGACCTAGTGAATCTGTTGGAACAGTCCTCAGATCTTGCAAAAGCAGCTATGCCTACATGGGGTCCGGGTCGGGGTTTGGCGCAAGGTGGGGGAGGAAGACAGAAACGGCATAGCTCCACCAGGGGCCCGGTGCTCGTGACGCCCCTTCCTTCACAGGCGGTGCACCCCACAACAGAAGATGGGGCCCTCCAGGGACAGGAGTCCCTCCCAGACATAGGCTGCGCCTCAGGAGTCCCAGCACATGGTGGAAAATGCTATTTTGAACTCGAAATGGTGACTTCTGGGCTGGGCCCATGGGAGGCCAGTCTTTGGGGTGAACGTGGCAGAAGCCGAGCTGGGACGCCAGGGCACGATGTCAGGACTGGGCAAGCCATGGGGGCTGCGTCCCGGGCAGGCACCTGGGTGAAGGACTGAGCAGAGTTGGAGGACTACTGCTCTCCCAGGACGTGAACGCCTGGACATGCCCTGTCCATCCCGGGACGGACCATCTGGGCAGAACTGTCTCCACCACAGGAACACCTGGGCTGTGGCCAGGCCCTCGGACCTGCTCTGTGGGAGCCCCAGCCCCTGGGCTGCCTCCGTCCCTCCTGCCTTGCATGCAAACAGATGACCTCTGGCCCTGAGCCCCTCTCAAACCCGTTCTTCCCGATCAGCCCACAGGTGAGGGCCACCCGGGGCCAGGGGACAGGAGGTGGACAAATGCCGGGACTCCTTTCCTTCCCCAGGACCTTCTGGCTCTTCCAACAGCCTGGGGAGTGCTGAGCCGGGATGTCCACAGCAATTCGCACTCTGGGTGTGGGTGTTAAGCCTCTCACTTCCCAGCTCCCGGTCCAGATTCCCAGAACCACCCTCCAAAACAGATGACCTCATCCCACGCCTGTGGCCACGCTCTGCTTCAAGGCAAGTGAGCTAAGACAAAGCCCAATTGCAAAGTTTTCTTGGTTATTAGAGAATCAACAAATAATCTTTTGTTATCATAAAAGCTGTAACCACCCAACTCTGATAAGCATCATAGCATGACTGCCCGGTCCTCCGAGAATGGGGCCGTCTGGGCGTTTGCCCACTTCCCAGGAAGCCCACTGGCCGGCCCCGTGGCCGGCCCTCCCCCGCCACCGCCCCTTCTTCTAGGCTCTATGGCTCACCACCCTCTTTCCAAGAGCACAGTCCTCTCTCAGCGAATCAACCTACAGAGGAACACATTGAAACTTTTACAATGCATGCCTGTGCAAGGTTACGCCCAGGACATTCTGGTTAGCATTTGGGTGTTTCTGAGAAGCTTCTGCATCTCCTTCAGAGGCTGCTGCTTGGGGAGTTTAGCCTCTGGGCTGGCCGCCACCCCCCCACCCCAGGCTCATGACTCCCAGCTCCGTTCTCCCACGCACAGAGCGCCCTCGGCTCTCATACCTGCCCAGGGCTGGCTGGGGCCATGGTATAGACCATCCATGAGATGCGGGGAGGGGCCCTGAGCCCCACCAAGCCCTGAGAGCTCCACTTTCCCGTCCGGTCGTCCTTGGCCTTGTTCTGCTTTTGCCAACACCCAAAGGACATTCTCCTCGGAAAGAGGTTCCATCGCAGAAGGCCGTTTGTGCAGCCTGTCCATCTGTCCGTGCAGCACCCAGGGGGACTCAGCAGGTGCACACCTGTGTCAAGTCACCTGTCACAGCTTCGAGGGCTGGAGAGTTTTCATCCAGACCCCCTCCCGTTTTCAGTTCTTTTAGGAATTTTGTCCTAAGAATTCTTGGTGGGAGCTTGCACTTTTTCTCCTAAGACAGCATGTGAGAGGCGAGACAAAGCTGAAGGCTCGCTCCCTGCCACCGACGTCTTCGCTTCGAGACCCCTTCTGTGGGTCTTCCTCATGCGCTCAGGATCTTCTAGATCAGGCCCAGATCCCGAGCTCTCCAGGCCGCTGATGGCCGTCCTGCGGGCTGAGGAGGAGCCGAAGTACGGTGGTGGCTCGCTCCCCTCCCGTGAGCCCGGGGCCCGGTCCTTCCTGCAGAGCCCCTGCAGGGAGTGCTGCCCAGTTCCCTGCGCCCCGGGGCTCGGGCTCCCCATGCCAGCTCCATGCTCAGCAGCTCCGGGGGCCCAGCTCTTCCTCCAGACTCCCCCATGGCTCTTGGAGTCTGCGCCCTCCACCTGTGGGGCGTGCACCTCTCTCCTGCCCGCAGGCTCCTGGTCGCTTCTCACCCCCCATCGTCTCCAAATCACCTCAGGTCCAGTTTCGGTCACTGCTACTGCCTTTAATAGCCTTTAGTTCCGGCAGTGACCCCATAAGGAATGTTACCGCTGTCATAGAAGACGGGAACCTTAAGCTCATGGGACTGGAGATGCCGTGCCGGCCGCACGCAGACGGCCAGGTTGCGGCGGCATCCACGAGGGCTGCAGAGCCATGGGCTGCCCGACGTGGGACGCGACGCTGGAAGTGTCCCAGCGTCCCCCAGGCTGAGACTAGTAACGTTCCACACGAAGAACAAGGCGACTGCGTTTCACGGGCTGCCTACTGTCTGCGGGCAGCTCTGCTCAGAGCCGTGCAGCTACCCGGGTGTGCCCCGGGGACAAGTGTTTGTCTGAGTTTCTGTGTCTAGGTCTTTGCCGTGTGTGTCCAGGAGTGGACTGGCGGGACCAAATGGCAACTCTGTGTTTAACTTTCTGAAGAACCAGCAGACTGTTCCCCATAGCAATGGATCTTCTAATTAAGCAATAAACAGCACAGGGGCGCCTGGGACTCAGTGGGTTGAGCCTTTGCCTTCCGCTCGGGTCACGATCTCAGGGTCCTGGGATCAAGTCCCGCATCGGGCTCTCTGCTCAGCGGGGAGTCTGCTTCTCCCCCTGCCTCTGCCCCTCCCCCTGCTTGTGCGCTCTCTCTCTCTCTCTCTCAAATAAGTAAATAAAATCTTTAAAAAAAAATTAAGGTGTACTCCCATTTTTTAATCTCTGAAAGATATGGCGTTAGAAAAGAAAGACCTTGGGAATTTAAAAAAAAAAGAAATTATCTGAGAAGACTTTGAATAAGCCATTATGGCATTCTAGCCATGGGTTCCAGGAGGAGCAGATCTCGTTCCCTTTAACAAGCGACACGTGACAGCCCAGAAGGCAGCCGGTGGCACAGATGCTCCCTGGAGGGGCCCTGCGAGCCTGCATCCTTGTCCCCTGGTGTGGACAAACCTCAGTCCCGGCTGAGTCTCCACAAACACAGACGGAAACTCCAGAGTCGGGTGGGATCCTCCTGACGTGAAGCTCCTGACCCTCCTTGCAGAGCAGCTGGAGGCCAGGCTTCTGACCTGCGGCGGGACGACGTCCAAGGACACCGTCCCCCGTCCCTCCAGATGGCCTGTCCTCACGAGGTGGTGTGGAGCGTGTGCATAATATTCAATACAACCTTAAATATGTCGCTTTAAATATCCCACATTAAACATATAGTAGCACATTTAATGTAAATGTCTTGTTTAATAATGTAATTTGCTTCTGAAACCATATTAAAAAGAAAAATAATTCCATCTTTAAGCAGGAAAGATTACATGCATTTTGTCCCAACCCAGAATAACTAAACAATTTTCACAAATAGAAAAATAAATCCATGGATAAAAGAAAAAATCTATATAAATAATAATCAGCAATCTGAAAGTGAATAAATACCATATGAAATAAAATGTAACTAAGTTTTATTATACAAACACTTTTTCTTCTTTCTACTCAGTTTTTTCTGGATGCTCGCAGCTAACATGCAGTCAGACTGTCCTTTTAACGTAAAGTTAGAGCAGAGAGAAAACCCACTGGGACAGCGCGAAGGTGAGTCCCAATGTGTCCCGGGGGCATGGGGACAGGTGGGCAGACAGGGCCGGGGGCTGGGGGCTCCCTCCTTCTCAGTCCTCCTGGGCAGCGGGTCCCAACTCTGACCATGCTGTGTCCACCCATGGGCACTTGGCCTAACTGTGCTCCAGGTGACATCCTGACTAAAGCCACGGTGTCGAGCTGTCAGCTCAGGGATTCTGCCGGACACTGGGGAGTCGAAAAGTCACTTCTCACAATGCATTTGAGTGTTGGAATGAAACAGCCATTCTGGAGGGGAAAGCAATGTCTGAAAAGTGCTAAGAGTTTTCTGGCGCTCTCTGCCTGGAGGTGGGAGCTGGAAGTAGTCTGCGAGGCGGGCCTGTGACTACCAGGCCCCGTGACCGCCCAGCGGCCAGGCCGCCCGCCTTGTGCAAGGACAGTGAGGGTCAGCTGGCGGCTGTGGACAGACACTTGGCAGCTCAGGACCCAGATGTCTTGGCAGGAGGGCCCCCAGCCTCCCCAGCGCGGACGGGCCCTCGCTGGGCTGACGATGTCTGCTCCCGTCCCCAGACCTCACCTCCCCCACAAGTCCCTCCCCTGGAAAGAGGCTTGGCCAGGCTCGGGCCGTGCGCAGAAGTCCAGGGTTGTTCCCTTCCACACTGGGCTTCCAGGCTGTAACCCGGTCCCATCTGTCTGAGGGTTTTCCGCCCTTCACAGAACCCTGCACGGCAGACACTGGGTTTGGGCTCCACGGTGGGCCGCTGGACCCGGGCCTCAGGGGTGTGTGTGGCAGTGCGTGGGCTTCTCTTCAAGTCCCCTTCTGCTGCCAGGGTCAAAACTCAACTTGGAGAAACTCAGACTGAGCAAACCCTGCCTGAGACGTCGAAACCCACAGAAACCACAGGAAGGACCCATTGAACCTACAGCGGGAGCGGCCGGCGGCCGGTGGCAGTTAGGGGCGGGGCTCTGTCCCGGAACCATGTCCCCTGCTGACCATCACGGACCCCTCCGGATCCTAGTGAGTCAGGGTGTGCACTGCCTCATTCACCGGCGGGCGCGCAGCAAGGGTGTGGGCACCGCACCCGCTCTCAGCAAGCCCGCCCACACCCTGCAGGGGCAGCTCCTTCCGGAACAAACTGCCCGTTGGAGACCCGTGGATCGTGCCATGTGGGGGAACCTTGCCCAGAAGGGAATGAGAGACCACACGACAAGCTTCTCCGCGTGATGCTCCTGTCGGTCACAAACCGTCGGTCCCAGGAGGGGATGGCCCCGGGGGCCTCAGACAGGGAGAAGACCAGCCCGTCACGACTTCCACCATAAATCATAAAACACGGCGTGGGGAGAAACGCATCTCAGCCTCATGCCAGCCCCCTGAGCATCCGCACAAGACGTATCGTTCTTATTTCTCGAGTAAGATGCGCTAAGCCCCCTCCACCAGTCCCCACAGGCCAGCCCGAGTCACTTCCTTGACTTGAGGAACAGAGACCTGGTCTCTCCCTCCACATTTGTGTCACAAAAGCCACCATTTCACCTCCCAGATCAAAGCAGGGCTCCGTCCATCCCTTGTCCCCAGACGGCCTGCCAGCACCTGGTTGCTCCCACTCGCGTTTCCCGTCCCTGCCCCATCCCTGCCTCCCCCGAAACCCTCGGAAACCTCACACCTCCCGCCCCGGAGCGCAGCTCGCGTGTGTGTCCGCGTGGACGGACGTGCGCTCCTCTCTCCTTTGGGTCGGGAGCAGCTCGGAGACAGGCGGCTGCTCAGTGGGGGAAGGGTCTCCTCTGTCGCTAACGTCCTTCCGAATCGCCTCAGTGACTCTGGTCAAACCACTGCACACCTCTGCCCTCCCGCTCAGCTGAGGAGTGCCAGGCGGGAAGGGGCACCTGGCGACCACGTCTGCTCGGCTCTGGCGGCTGATGGAACCCGCGAGGTCGGCCCTGAGCGGAGCCGCTTCCTCCACGGGGCCCCCGCGCCTGCACCTTCGCCTGGGAAGGGCAGAGGGGAGACCTACACCAGAAGGAGCTCACGTTAGCGGGGCAAGACATTGACTCTCCCCTGCTGGGGCTTGGCTCCCTTCCCCCCAGTAGAGGCCCTGCTACTTCTTTTTAAAAAAGGGAGAGAGATTCATTTATAGAAAACCTTTTTACAATTTATTTCCTATTGTTAATCCTCAAAGTATAAAAATGAGGCTCTAGCTAAATGCAGGGTTTCCGTGGTGAAATGTTGACCATGTGAACAAATAAATAAAATATTTACAGTCTTTGGCAGAATGAATGACGTTTCATCAATCTGGAAGAGAAGTTTGTTCAAAAAAACATAAATAATTTACCAAAAAAACTATGGTACAGTCTAAATATTCACATCGCCTCCCACGGTGCTGTGTTGTTTGGCTAGGGACGCCAACACAGCGGTGTCCGCGGCTTCCGCGACCGTCCGGTCGAGTCCGAGCTCCCACGCCCCTGTCCTGGGGACGCGGCTCCACAGAAAAGTGCAGCAAAACAAAAAATCCACCTCGAAGGAAGCAACGCGCGACTTTATCAAATGGAATGTGCCCTCTGGGACCAAAGCTGTGCGTCCTCTCTACCATACACGGACATGAGGACGCGGTCAGCGGAGAGGGGAGCAGGACTTGCCCGCCTCAGACAAGACAAAGTTCTCTTCTCAAGCCCCTCACGTGGAGTGAGATTAATACTTTCTGTAGAAAGATCATGCAATTGGAGGCAAAGAACAAACACACCCGAACTTGTGTAGATTACACACGTTATGTGCGACACTTGTACGGCTGGTTAACGGCTGCAGCAGACAAGGCTTGCTTTAGCGTTCCAAGTCTTAAATCCCATGCACAGCGACGGGCAACGGGAACAAAGACGGAATCACGGCCGCCGGCAGCAACACCAGTTAGGTTCCCCTAGAAACTCCCCACGACCAGTGATGTGTTCTCTCCCGTGTTAAGCTTTATCACGGCACCATAATACTGTGGTGTGGTAAAGCTTGTATCTTGACAGGAAGGCATTTTGTGGTAACTGGGTTTTTATATTATCATAGACGTGCTACACATTTATTCCCAGAAATCCTGCAACTCGTGTCACGTGACATATTTAAAATAAGTTATTGGTGAATGAAGCTGCACTGACAGTCTTTTAATAAATATTAAGGAAACATCTGCAATGGGAACCTTAGTGGAAAGTGTTGCCAGATTCGGTAAGCCGCTTTGGCCGGCTTTCAAAGTCTAGAACAGGATTGAGAGGCTAAGGTGTCCTGGCGGAGGCATCTGTCTGCTGGTCTGTTCTCCAGCAGCGGAGATGGGCAAGGGGGCTGAGCAGGAATTCTGGCAACGAGAGAGCAGAGTCAGGGGACAGCCGGCCAGGAGGTCTCTCAAGCCCCTTGGGTGGGAGGCTCTGCCGGACCCCCACTGGGACCCGTGCTCGTGCTGCTTTCCCGGATGTCCCCTCTCAGATACACCTGCCCCTCTCTGCCAAGTACACGGGCTTCCGCTGTGGGCAGGGGTGTGGGGGAAGGGGCATTCATTCGTTCTCCTTACTGCTAATGTGCCGATTAGGCAGCTGGCTCCCCAGCGTGTGACGGGTCTCCCGATCTCTCTGCCCCCACGGCTCGCCATACTCCGGCGGACCCGTCTCTGGGGTCAACCGGACGGGACTGCCTGCTACTGGAACGGAAATGGCTTTAAACACTGAAAGTCACATAGCAATATTTTTCCTGCTTAATTTATGATAATGGCTTGCGCACAATATTCCCTTCAACTCCATATACACATAAATACAATAAGTAATTACATTTTATATGTAAACGTCGTTCTTTTTAAACAAACAAGGAAAAAACGATGTAATGCCATGCTCGGTTTTCGCTGCACAGAAAGTCTCGCGCATCACCACGCTGTGTTCCTGGAGTGGGCTGCACGTTCTCCTTCAACACGTATCCTCTGAAGGCACGCGGGTTCGGGGTCCATGATGGTGCACGACCCTCAGTGTCAAGGTCGAGGACAGGAGCTGCTGCTGAAGAGAGAGAAGCTGGAAGCAGCCGCGCGCGCTGGGGGTCTAGGGCGCAGCGTCTACAGTACGTCTCTGGAGGTGTGGCAGGCCCTGTTCACACATCTACAAACAAACAGCGGTAAGTGGAATTAGGACAGCTGGACCGTGGGCTTTGTTTTCTTTTATTTGGTTCTACCTGTAACCTGAATATCATCCTAATTTTTAAAAAATCCACAATACAGATGGATGGATGGATGCTCCAATGCATGCGTGGGAGGGAGGGAGGGAACGTGTCACGTCTTGAAAGACAACCCAACAGAGGGAAAAGCAAAACAAAACAACACAACACCAGAAGCAACATTCTCATGTTCCCTTTCCCTCTTTACGTGGCTTTCCAGTGTGTGATTGTTGAAAGGTACCTTGAAGCCTCCCTGACCTCATCAGCAAGAGGGAATATTTTCACGTGCTCATGAAGGTGCGGGTCAGAGAGACGGGGGCAGCCTTCCAGGTCTGCCGTATTGTGATTCAAATATATTCCTAGACACGTAACTGCCACTGCGGAACTGCCCTCCTGCTGCTTCTCTCCTCCCTCCCTTCCAGTCCTCCTCCCTTCCCTTCCCCTCCCTATTCCTTCCTCCCTCCCTCCCTCCCTCCCTCCTTTAGCAAGGTCGCAGTCTAACACGCCCTTAGTGGTCCAGAAGACGTGCGGAGGACAGAGTACGACGAACAGGCAGAGCCTGTGAGTTGGGAAGTGTTGGTTCCACCGAAGGAATTCACATTCGATCTAAAACAGACACGGAAGGAAAGCAAACCGGGCTCCCCGAACAGAACCGGCGCTCACTGCCTAGCGTGCTGCTTCACGAAAGGACCATTGAGGTGCACGTCCCTTCCCTGGTCTCTGCGCTGCGAGCCACCACGCGGCGGGGTTCTCACCCACCTCTGCACTCGTATTTGAGGTCCGAAAAATAGACCATTTCTTGAGAGAAGACAAACAGACCCAGCCGCCCGCCAGCGTAGGTTTGGTCGTACATGGGTCCTGAGTCCGCCATGACCTGCTTTCCTTCATGCACTAAGACTCTGCAAACAGAGGGAAATGATGTGGGGGTGAGGGCCGGGGGTCGGGGTCAGCTCTGTCCTCGCACAGCCCCCCAGCAGCAACAGGTCACGGCTCCAAGACTCGCCGCTCCCCATAGCTGGCCCCTTGGTCTCAGCGGGGCCTCTCGGTCCCCAGTGCCGGGAGCCAGACAGCTGCCCGCGGCGGGGGGACCGTTTCTGGGCACCACAGCCTGCCCTGGCACGGAAGCCACGTGCCAACTGTTCCCACCCACTAGGCAGCCCTGCGTGGCGGCAAGGACGGGGCTATCTCTGAATGCCCGAAGGAGGACGGCCTGCACAGAGGCCTCCCTGACGGGAAGGCGGCCTGCGGGCGAGCGAGCACCACAGCCAGACAGCGAGCCCGGGCTTCCCCTGCCCCGGGCCGCTCACTCCTGCCGCAGACTCACGCTCCCGGCCCTGCACTTTCTAGCCAAATTTAACTTTGGGAGAAAACAAACACCTGATTTAAATCATCCATATTTGTTCTAATCCAAACCACTCACAAACACTGTCACGCCGGAAGGGAAAAACACTCTCAGCCTGGCCCATGTGAGGGTTCCGTGATGGCTTTTAAATGCGGCCGTTCATGGTGTCAGACAGAAACACGGATCTGTTCTCTGAATGAGGCCAATGGTGCTTTTGCAAAGACGGAGCTGATTTGCACTTTCTGGTGCACCTCAGTGGCTCAGTCATTAGCGTCTCCCTTCAGCTCAGGTCATGATGCCCGGCCCTGGGATCGAGTCCCACATCGGGCTCCCTGCTCTGCAAGGAGCCTGCTTCTCTCTCTGCCTCTCCCCCTGCTCTCTCTCTCTCTCACTCTCTGACGAATAAATAAAATCTTTAAAAAATCGTAATGATTGATACTTTCTGTCCCCTGCCCAGAATGTTCATTAGGAGGAAAGTCGTTTATCTTCCTCTGAGTTCCATGAACGTGGCAAGTTTAATGTTCTCCGCTTCCATAGCTAGGTTTTTCCCCATAACTGGTGTGCAGGAGGAGAGGCAGGGTAGGAAAAAGGCCTGTGATGTGCAGGAGACAAGGGCAGCAAGTGGAGTCCCTCCAGCAGACGCGTCTGCTAACGCTCTGACTTGTCCCACGGTGGGGAGACATCCTTGCGGAGGGAAGTCCTCTGGGGGACGGGGCTGGTCCTGAGTCCCACTCACCTTATGTAGCCTGTCTTGGGTCTGTGGGTCAGATGCCACCTGTACGCGGTGTAGTCTTTCCAGCCGATGTTCTTGGGGTCATGCCATAACGTACGCACCTGGGAAAACACACCCATCCCAAGTCTAGCTGGCACCTGAGTCCTAACCGCGGTCACCAAATACGAAACAAAGATGTTACTGGGCAAACTAATCCCCGGGGTTCAGGTAACCACGTCGCCGTCTGAGGGGTTTCATGGCATAAATCTCCAGCCTGGACAGGATCCCCTGACAGGAGGCCATGTGGTCCCGGGCTCGGAGCACAGGCGCTTGGGCCAGAGCCAGCCGGGGATTCGGGTCCTCCATCCTCTGCCTCAGCACAGGGCCTGGGGCAAAAACCTCAACTGAACACCGGGTTCTCCCTTTCTCTAGAAGAAGGTAGAAATGACAGACTTAATCTACAAGAGGATCGTCAGCTGTGTTTCTCAGAGCGCCAGGCCTGGCCTCTTCAGGGAGCGAGGTTCTGCGCAGGAAAGCGTTAGGACTGGTGTAGCTCCAGTCCCAGCGGATGACGCCCCGGAGGCAGGGCGTCTCTGGACGGGGCGGAGCCTGCTCTGTGGAGAACGCAGCGGCCACAAGGCCACGTGGAGGGGCCCGGTGCTCGGCGTGCCCCAGCACCCTCACCTGACCCTCCGTGTTCCCAGTGTGCCACAGAGCGTTCCGCAGGTGCTCGCCAGTCCCCGTGGTGGAGTTCACCACCTTGAGGGACACGCCAGAGTAGCCGTAGGCGCGGGTGGGCTGGTCCTCCCAGTAGGTCTGCGTGACCTGCTTCCACATCACCACGTAGAAACGGCTGCTGGACTGGTAGCCGAAGACGAAGCCGGCGTAGTCATCGTCCCGGTCGGTGTTGACGTAAAACGTGCCGCTGAAGTCCACAGACCCAAACTCATCAAAACCTGGGTGTCAAGGAAACATTCAGTCACAGGACTGGGTCGGAAACAGCCTGCGGGGAGATGCCTGGTTGGCCCGAGACCCGCGGATGCGCACGGACGAGGGCCGCGCCGGGTCCGCGCCTCGGACGCTCTGGATGCGAGGGGGGTTTCTCATGTTCAGATCCCACGGACTGGACGCTGGAGAGCCTTACTGTGTCCTATAGCATCTCACAGACCACATCCATAGCATAAAATGGCATCCTGGGTGTGAAATTCCAAACGTGTGACTCCCCAGGACCTTGTCAAGACCATTTAGGCCGACATGGAAGGGTGGGGACTCCCACGAGACCTCCCTAATCTCACCCCGCAACCCTCCCACCTGCTCTGTCGGCACCTCGTCCCCAGGAACCGGGAAGGACGGATGCCCAGGGCTCACCAACAGCGATGCCAGGGTCCGAATTGGCAGTCTGCACCAGCTCCTTCCCTTGATGGCGAATGACCCAGTTGGGGTCGATCTGAGTGGTGCCCTTGGGGTCCAGATGGACCATCTGGAAGTTCCTGAAGTCAGTTTCGCTGATGGCACTGTTTTCAGGACACACGTCATCGATGTCTGGGATGCTGTCGTTGTCAAAGTCGTCCTTGCAAGCGTCCCCGCGCCCATCACCTGCCGCGAGCATAAGCAGAAGGAGAAAACAGAGTAGATGGTTTGCCGTCTGCCTCTCTGAAGCGTCCTCACATGCTCGCGGAGACGCTCCATGGAGCGGTGACCGTGTGTGGCAGCCCCGGCCAGCCCTCGAGGGTCCCCACGCAGCCCTGGGCTGCCGGCTCTGGGGGCTGTCGCTGGACCACCGGGCTGACCTTGGGGCTTGCTTTCCGATAGTTTTCAGAACTCTGTCACGACCTCTCTTCATCATCCTGCCCCAAACCTTCAGATCTGAAGCAGAGTTCTGACTCCAGAAATGACTATCCCTGGGGACGTACAATCTTCTTTCTTCTGGAAGCTTCTCTCAACTTGTCCAGCGAGGTGGTGGAAAGGGCAGGGTGTGCGGCGGGAACAGACCACGGGCTGCTCATGGGGGACCCACGGCCCCCGCGGTGGCTCGTCTGCAGGGAGCACAACCCTCCCCAGGACAACGGCATCTTCCTACACTAGCGCGTGTGAGTGCCGATGGCTTTGGAAAGAGAAAAATGTACCGAGTGCAGCTAATTTCCCATCACATTCTGGAAACCGGCAGTGCGTGTCCCACCAACGGGTGCAGGCCAGTGCGCTCACATGAGGACACCGGGAAGCCGTGAGCACTCGTGCGAGCCGGCCCCTCCCCCACACGACAGCAGGGCGGCCTGAGCCGAGCGCTGTGGGTCCAGACAGGTCTTCGTGTCCCACAGGAATCAGGCACATGGCGTGGGGGTGGGGAGGGGACCCCTGGAGCTGGCCCCAGGCCCCAAGTCCCTGTGCACCTGTGGCTCCGTGGCTCAGACGCCCACCCCCCATCTCTGCTCCTGAAGGCCGAGCAGCACCTCCCACGCCTGCCGCCACTGTCTCACACTCCCCCAGAAGCCCCGTGCACAGCGTGCACATCACTGTCTGCTGGAGACCTTCCTGGGGTCCCAGGTCCCCTTGCAACCCCCGGTGTGGGGTTAGCTTCCCAGAAAAACTGTCCCTTTTCCTGATATTTCACACCCACCATTTTTTGTTGCTTTACCCATGACAAACCCCAACCCTCACCATCATGAGGTGACATGAGGTGATCCAGATCCCCACCTCATCCTGCCTGTCCAGGGCCTCTCTGCAGAGACCACCAATGGCTGTGACGCAGGCCACCCCGACACATGACGCACGGGGAGCCTGTTGCTGGCACGGCAGCTGGTGGGCGCGAGCAGGGCTGCCCAGGAGAGCACAGCACCCCATTTCCTGCGCGGACTTGGCCCCGGGGCTCCCTGTGAAGGCACCCACCATCCGAGTCCTCCTGGTCTGGGTTGGACACCAGCCGACAGTTGTCCCTGTCGTCGGGGACCCCGTCGTTGTCGTCGTCTGAGTCACAGGCGTCGCCCTGGCCATCGTGGTCATGGTCGGCCTGGTTGGCGTTGGAGATGGAGGGGCAGTTGTCCTGATTGTTCTGGTGGCCGTCCTCATCGATGTCCTCATTGTTGTCACACTGGTCTCCCACAAGGTCATTGTCCACATCGGTCTGGGGGACAGAGCAAGACCCATGCTGAGTGTCACCCAGCGAGTGGGGCGCCAGGCTGGAAGTCCCATGGACTTTGGGGTTGGGCCGCCTCATGCGCATGAGCGGCTGTGCCCCCAGGAGGGTTGTCCGCATCAGGGGACAGCTCCAGGACTCTCCACCACCCATGACAGCTCTCCATGGGCTCACGTCACGGGAAGAGGACTGGAAAGAATTAACACCACAGAACCAAGTGCCTCTTTGACAACGTCTGCGACAGGCTAGCCCACGTCCAACCATGACGCGTTCCATTCACTGTGTCTTCCAAAGGCAAATCTGGAGGAGAAGCGGATTCCCCGTTTGCTTCCGGGAAAGGAAGATGAGTGGAGGGAGGCACGGCTCCCGTCAGGAAGGGCGGGAAGACACTGGGCATCTGGCCCGTGGCCACCGAGATACGAGAGTGAAGGCTCGGTTCAGTAACGGTTGCAATCAAACTCCTGAAACGCCGGTGCTGCCACTTGCTCGCGGCACAGCGGCCGGAAAGCCACAAGCACACGACTGTCTACAAGTGACGAGACCCCCCGACCTCACGCTGCCCGCAGACACAGAGGATCGATCACGAGATCAGCTACCTGGTCGGGGTTGTGCACCAGGGGGCAGTTGTCACAGTGATCGCCCACGCCATCCCCGTCCGTGTCTCTCTGGTCAGTGTTGTACACGTACGGACAGTTGTCCCGCTCGTTGAAGACGTCTGTGGGCATTCCAGGGAAAGACAAAAGAGCGCAGAGCTTTTCCTACTGCATTAAGCAACTTAGAGCCAAACTTCCATTTAACAACGAGGATCTAAGATCATGGTGAAGTGTAAACATTACTGCATTCGTGGGAAAACACGTCAGGTTTCCTGTCAAAGTCCAGATCCCCCTAGTTTGAACCAGAGCCGTTCGCGGAGGTTTCCGGGCAACGCGGCACGATGAGAAGCTGTGTTCTCACAGCGAGCTGAGTTCACCGTGCGTACCGTCTCCCTCGCTTCCATCCCCTAGGCCTTGACCTGGGGCACGCTCCCTCCCCGTCACCATTTGCTCCGCAGAGGAAAAGCGATAGAGGCCAAGGCCAGCAGGGTTTCCAGGCGATACCTCATCGCAAGAAACTCCCCCACGGGATTGAGTCCCATCAGCACCGGAGCCACAGAAACATGACAGAACAGTGGGTCACACAACCCCATCCGCTGCTGGCAAAACCCCAAAGAGCTCAACCGCTGAGTCAGCAGGAACACACAGGATAGACCGAGGCACTCACGCCTGGACCGCGGGGGCCCGAGGGGGTAGGATGCAGAGGGCAGCGAGAACGGACCCCCAGAATGGAACCCCAGGAAGGACTGGCTGGTGCTCCAGCCATGGCCAGGGCAGAGAGGCACCCGCTGGCCCCAGCCTGCAGACGCCCGCAGACAGAGAGCCACAGCTGCCTGCCGGGGCCCCAGCCTCTCGGGTGGAGTGCCAGCTGGAGGTGTTGGAGTTCCTGACACCTGGGGGACCCCCAGGGCAGCTTCACCATGGCCAGCTCATGACTTGTTAGAAACGAGGGCCAGGGAGGGATATCCCGAGACAGGGAGACGGAGGCGGGCGCTGCCATCCGACACGTCTCAGAGGCACGATCTGTTGAGGAGACAGGACTGCACTCTTGGGGCTCTGATGGGGATGAGCGGGAAGGACACAGTGTGCAGGGCTGGGGCCTGGGTCATGAGAAGGAAGATGCCATGTCCAGTTCTAGGAGGGAGGTCCTGAGGCCGGCAACCCCCCACTGACCCCAGGAGGGACGGGTTGGGTGAGGCTGAGCTCCCGCCAGAATGGCTAAGTCACGGTTCATCCGGTGCCGACCCACAGGGGCAGCCAGCTTACGCCACACTCATGGGGGGACGATGACTCGCGAACACGTGTCTACACCAAGGAGCAGGACTGACCGTCCCCATCAATGTCCACGGAGCACGCATCCCCCTCGCCATTGTTGTCCGTGTCGATCTGTGCGGGGTTGTGCACGTATGGACAGTTGTCACAGCGGTCCCCAACCTCGTCCTTGTCGTAGTCGAACTGGCGGGGGTTGAAGAGGAGCTGGCAGTTGTCCTATGGAAAGGCAAGGGAAGGAGTCGGGAACCTGCGTGGGAGCCGGAGGGGCAGCAGCCCTCGTGGATGGAGCAGTCAGCCCCAGCAAACACGTCACTGCCACCGAGTCATTTGGTGGCCATTGATGCATCCGACATTGTCCTGCGACCACGATGACACACTGTGTGCCTCGTGGTGGAAACACATGTATCCCATCACACACGTGAGCAGGCGGGTGGTGGAGGGGTCCGTGGGTCAGTGGGAGGCGGATGTGGCGGAGCCATGAGGAGCCGCGGGGTCTGTTCCTACAAGCGCTGTGCGCCCGCGTGCATGCAAACTCACTCACGTCCTGCAACAGTTTCCGCGGGAAGCGCTAGTGTGTCCCGGCTGCGGTGACGGGGAGCACATCACTCACTACGGGGACGGCCGCGCTCATCGCCGGCTCCCCCAGGAGGGCGGGCAGGACTCTGAGCCACCGAGAGGTCTAACTCCTGCTGGCGTCCCAGCAGAGCGGCTGCGGCCCATGCCCGGCCAGTGCCAGGTTGCGTGTGTGGGAATGCTGCTCACAGACGTGTCTGGGGACCCAGGATGAGGCTCCCCTCCCTGGCTACCCGACCCCGAGGTCCAGAGCCGCCCCACTGGCCCCACCTTCTCGTCGTCCACGCCATCATTGTCGTCGTCATCGTCACAGGCGTCCCCGGTGCCGTCCTTGTCGAAGTCTTCCTGGCCGGAATTGGGCAGCAGCGGGCAGTTGTCCTGCGAGCAGAGAACGCACTCGAGTTATAACACATGCGGGGGCAGGGGAGTAATGCTGTGGGCACAGAGCTGGTCGCCCGGAGGTTGGGAGCTGTCTTCAGCCCGGCAAGGCTGTACTGGAGACGACATCCTGTGGCCAGAGTGGCCAGACAGGGAGGCCCACATCCCTCACCCAGGACCCCTGTGAAACAGCACCAGAGAGCAAAACCCGAGGGGGGAGAGCCGCCACTCTGAGAGCCTGGAGCAGGGCTGAGCCCGCGGGGTCCCCTTCCTCCCCGTGATGCCAGCAACCATCACAGAGTCCAAATCACGTCCCCGTCAGCTCTTCACACAAGTGGGTAACTGACGTCGTTAGAAAAATCATTTTGTTTCACTCCAGTGATGTCATAATTCAAACCTGAGCTGCGTTTCAATTCTGTGTCCCCGTGTGCCACAGGAGTCCCACCCTCCAAACAGACCAGATTCCTGGGGCCGCGGCTGGCGCCAGCGAAGATCTCCCAGGACCGTCACGCCCAGGCCCTCCGTCCCACAGATGTGGTGAAACACGAGTGTTCCCCAGCACAGGGAGCCGTGGGGAGCGAGCACAGGACGCCGGGGCAACCTCCCAGAGACCCCGATCGTGTAGACCCATGAGTCACGTCCCAATAGCCACAACCACCCCGAATGGGGGCTCCTGGACGTGGGAGGCCCAGGAGCCTGTGGGTGGGCACCTTCGGGGCCGCGCCCGGCCCTCACCTTGATGCAGTGGTACGTGGCGTTGGTGGCGCAGACCAGGTTCTTGTTGGGCCAGCCGTCCAGGTCCGAGTCCTCCCCGCAGATGAGCCCGTCGCCCGCGTAGCCCGTCTGGCACTCACACTTGTACATGGGGTCACTGAAATGCCCCAGGTAGACGCACTCCGCGTGCCGGTGGCAGGCGTGAGTCTTGTCCGTGCACGGGTTCTCGGGCTCACACACCTGCGGGGAAAGGGCCGCACGGCTAGGACACACGGAGACCCACCCCTCCCAGGCAGGGTGTGCGGTGGGCGCTCAGGGACCAGTGCAGGGGTGCAAGGACCCCTCAGATGCTGTGGGGACAGCAGGTGCCGGGAAGGCGTCCAGACACTCAGGGCGATGCTCTCTCTGGAGGCTTTTCAGTGGCTTCAGAGCGGCTCCGGCATGATGTCCGAGCCCACAGGGAACCGTGGGCTGTCAGCCGGTCCGTTTGGGCTCCTGCAGGAAAGCTGTGCTCTGCACCCACCAGGGTGGTCCAGGGGGCTGGTGGACAGGCTCCCACTCCCGTAGCCCTCTGCCTGCCCTGGGGAGGCCACCCCTGTTCCTCTCCAATGCCCAGGCTCTCCCCGACGGGCTCCAGCCTCTCCCCGCACACACCGGGCCAGGGTCCTCACCTGCTTCTCGGTGCTGGCTGCCTCCAGGCCGACGCCGAAGGGCTGGGTCCCTTTGTAGCGAGGGGGGCACGGCAGGCAGTGGAAGCCGGGGTTGGTGTTGACGCAGCGGTGGGCTTTGCTCGTGGTGAAGCAGACATCGGTGACCACAGCGCACTGTGGGGCACACTGGCGTGAGCCCCGGCCCCATCCCCGTGAGTTCCCCTCCCCTGGGGCAGGGACCCACCTCATCCAGGTCCTCACAGTGAGTGCCGTTGCCCAGGAAGCCCACGGGGCAGGAGCCACAGGACCAGGAGCCGTCAGGGAAGCTGTTGCACTGGGCTCCCGGGAAGCAGGGGTTGGACAAGCAGCCGTCTGCGTGGGAGGACGCAGAGCGGGGTCAGCACAGGACTGCGCCCCCCAAGCCCCTCGCAGAAGGACGCAGGCGCTGCAGGGAAACTGAGTTACTCGGGGGGGCCAGGGCTTCTGGTGGAGTCGCCACCTCCAAGAACAGATCCTCAGGTGGTGAGAGTACAGGGGCTGCAGGGAGCCTGGACGGCTGCCATCGCACAAAACGTTTCCCTCACAGCGCGCATCTCCGTGTTTATGTGAAAACACAGACAAGCTCGGTGATCAGAGCAGTTACGGTTGAGTGCATAGAGCTGAGCTTTCTTCCCTATTTTTCTGCTGTTCTGCGCTCGGTCCTAAGTCCTCCGCATCTGGAGCCGCCCCCGCCCGTCCTGCACTCGGTCCTATGTCCTCCGCGTCCGGAGCCGCCCCCAACACCCACCTATGGGGCAGCTCCTCCTGTTGCACATCTGATGCTCCCTCACGTCCCCCGCGCAGTCCTTGCCCCCGTGCTGCGGCTCAGGGCTGTTGCAGACCCGTGTCCGCTCCCGGATCCCGCCAGCACAGGTGACAGTGCAGGCTGACCACGGCGACCACGGGCTCCACCGGCCGTCGACTGTAGGCAGAGAGCACAGAGGGTCGGTGGGGAAGGTGACCTAAGCCAGACGGAGCAGGGTCTCCGCATGGGGCTGGAACACTGGGAAGAGTGTGCGCTCGCGGCACTAAGCTCGGGGGTAATGCCGACAGCAGGTGTCGGCGGGTGTGGTTTTCTCCTCTGGAAAATCACACGGACGGACGCTGTGAGTAGAAGCTGACTGCTGGCCAGGGCCCCACCATGGAGCAGCTCCCATTCGTTCTAACGGATAGCTCGGCAGCGAGGGGAGGCTCCCGCACTCTCCTTGTCGCCGGCTGTCCTTGCAGGCGTGACTCGGGCTTTGGAGAGGCTCCTGGCACCCTGGTTGCCGGTCCAGCTGCAGAGTCGGCCGTCCCCTGAGACCCACCGGTCTGGGCCCTCCACACGGCCCCCAGTGAAGGGCGAGCAGCGAGAGCTCCCACGGTACAAGCTGATGTTTCCCTGAATCGTGGGTGAGCTGTAGTCTCCCTGGGCTGGCTCTGGTGAGGTCAGGGCTCGCAGGCCATCCGGAGTCACCCCGAGGCCGGCTTCCAGCACACAGCCAGGCGAGGTTTGGTGGTGCCTCCATGGCTCGGGCCCGGTCCCACTGCCGCCAGCAAGAATGGGCCTGGCCCCAGACCCCTGCGCCCCGCTGTCTGCAAACACCCGCTCCCACCCAGCCTTCACGACACCTACTCGGACATGGGACGCCCTGGCAGCCTTTGGTCTCGCGACCGCTCCCTTTGCAGTTCTTGCCGCCCATCTGGGGGACGGGCGAGTTGCAGAGACGGATTCGCGTGATGTTGCCGATGCCGCAGGTCACTGAGCAGGACGACCAAGGTGACCAGTGACTCCAGCCCCCGTTCTGCCGGACTAGCACACAGACGAGGACAAGCATGTCAGGGCAGCTGTGGCCCCCACGTTTCCTCACGTGCAGGAGTGGAGAGGAGAAGTGGCAGAGGAAGGACCCTCTCCCGCAGGAGCCCCCGGACAAGCCTAAGGGGTCCCCGAAACCCAGCCCATCCCCACCGACCCCCACACCCAAAGGAGAGCAATGCCAACCCCAGCCCCTGACACCCAGAGGCCCGGACACTCACTGCGATTGTCACACTTGCCCAGGCTGCACGCCCGCGTCTGGATGGAAGGCCCCAGGCAGGTGTTGCTGGTGACGTCACAGGACCGCCCTCTCTGCTGGGTGCCTGAGCCACAGGTGGTAGAGCACTCCGTCCACTCTGCCCAGGGGGACCAGCCTTCCTCGCCGTCCAGCGCTGGGTGGGAAGCACAGGGCCTGTCAAACCTTCGCCCAGGGTGGCCACGGGACAGACTGGCCCGCGAAGGGCCTGCGAGGCGGAAGCCGTGTGCTGGGGAAGGCAGGTGCGTGGGGTGCGCCCTCGGAGCACGGCAGAGGCCCTGGGCTTCACCGTCTGCACGCCAAGCCACGCTCACCA
Source organism: Enhydra lutris kenyoni (assembly GCF_002288905.1). NCBI lineage: Eukaryota > Metazoa > Chordata > Mammalia > Carnivora > Mustelidae > Enhydra > Enhydra lutris. The sequence continues at coordinate 889,687 of NW_019154146.1, read as the reverse complement.
CCAGGGTCGGGGAAGGGGTCTACGGATTTCTGAAGATGGTTCACAGGAAAGAGTCTGGAATCAGTTCCACACGGGGCTTTATGGGACGTACTAAGACTTAACATGCTCCTTTTTAACCCCCGTTGCTGAGTGACACATGGTAACGAAATATTTCAGTTTTGGTTGGAGTTACAGGTCATCAAATTCAGTCCCAGACGACTTAATCAGGACAAGTTAAATAAAAAGGCAATTTCCTGCAAAGGAAATCCTGAGTGATTCCTTTCTGTAAGTAACTTCCTGCAGGAGGTCTGTCTGGGGAGCAGGAAACGCACTGCTTTCCTGCATCGTACTCGGGGCAAACATTCCAGAAAGCAGGAAACCAGATGAGAATAGGTCCCGGAGACCTCACTCAGCAGCACGGAACGCCCCCTCTAGTCAGACGCGGGCTCCGTCCGGGATCGTGTTTTCATCTTCCGCCTCGCACCAGGCGTGGTGCTCACCAACTCGGAAGGCGCATCAGGCTCTCCCACACGCCGTCTGCTTCAGCATTGTCCATTTCAATCACAAAACTAACCCCTGGGAGCCTGGGGGCTCAGCTGGTTGAGCAACTGCCTTCAGCTCAGGTCACGATCCCGGAGTCCCGGGATCGAGTCCCACATGTGGCTCCCATCTCCATGGGGAGTCTGCTTCTCCCTCTGACCTTCTCTCTCTCACTGTCTTTCTCTCTCAAATAAAAAAATAAAATCTTAAAAAAAAAAAAAAAACTAACCCCGAGTAGTGGGCATAATCCTCCCATATTTTACAGACAATGAATTGAGCCCCAGAAAAATTATATTTTGCCCCAAATCAGAGTGTCAGAGCCTGACCTCATTGCCCCTGCCATTCTCCAGCTGCATCCAGAGGGCACGTGAGAAGGGGCGGCCCTGTGGGCAAAGCCTACAGGGCGTCCCCAGCCTATGACCTTGGCCTCAAGGCCCCAGACCAGGCAGGGGAGGATGAACACCAGTGAGAGAAGAACAAATGTTCCAGGAACCCGGACGCCCCCGGAGTAGCCGGCACACTCACACGGGGAAGGAGAGAGGGGCCCATGTAGCTCCCAGAAGGACAAATGCGGCAGAGCTCAGTGGCAGGAGAGGAGGACAGCTGCACAGGGGTGCAGGGTGGGACCCCGGCTGGGACACAGGGACGGCAAAGCCTGGGAAGGCATCCGCGCAAAGGCACCACCCCTGGGTGAGGGGCCAGGGACACGGCACAGCAGGACTTGGATGAGGACCTGAGCTTCCACTGGACCCTGGCTCCCCAGAGCCCTGCAGGCCAGGAGCTGTCCACAGACGCAGGCTCGGCCCGTGGGTGTGCGGCGGCCTCCCACCCCGTGTCTGTGCCTGGGGATGCGTCTATAAGGAGTGGGGAGGGGTGATGCTCTGATGGGCTTTGTTCCTGTTGTCCTTTCCCTGTGGGGTGTGCTGACAGGGTCACAAGCTGTCCTAACACCCTCAGTGCCCGGCTCCCAGTGGTGTTCTATCCTTGTACAGCAGCTACTGAGTCCACTTCCTCACCCGGGGGACAGGACAGGAGCCTGAACTCCAAGGACGTTCAGACTCCCAGTCAGTGTGGACCGTTAGTGCCAACCGCTTCGGGGTGAGGTGGCCCAGCGTCCTTCCCCCCATCCCCCCCCACGCCCCCCCCCCGGCCCCCCCCGGCTCCTCCCCCATCCTCCCCCACGTCCTCCCCCACGTCTACCCCCGCTTCTCCCCCCATCCTCCCCCGCGTCCTCCCCCACGTCCAGCTCACAGGTGTGAGGCCCTGGCCAGCGGCAGAGCAAGCAGAGTAGCGAGCAGGCACAGACGGATGCGCAGGCGGCGGCCCGAGCCCCACGCGCACTTACAGTGGGAGCAGGATGGGCAGCATTCTCCTTCCACAAAGGACGGGTTGGCGCAGGTCGCTGGGGGACAAGTGATTTGGTGGCAAACAGTTTTAAATTTCTGCAGGCGAAAAAGGGGTCTGTGAAACGCTCATTCAAACGAGAAACATCTGTGCGGGGCTGGATGGGAAGGGCTGGGAGGACGGCTGTGCCCATGCACGGGGCGGGAGGGCCAGGTTTCGGCATGCTGCTGACCCCTGAGGCCGCCCTTGGTGTAAACAGGGAGCGCTCACCGAGGGCAAGAGGCCAGGTTACCTACCGATCACCATGTGGTCTGTGACCTGCCCCCCAGGCCCCATGGAGCTGCCTGGAGTTACAGGTGCCGGCCAGCTCTGCCCCAGCGGCCTCCCACCTCCCGCCTCCCGTGAAATGGTCATTCACCTCCTGGAGCTCGTCTCTTTTGTGCAAAGCAGTGGGTTTGGCTGGTGCCCACTTAGGTCCCCACACTGGGTCTCCCGAAGTGGCTGCACACGTTCCGTGGCTCACCAGGGAAGCCAGGAGTGCGGCCACCCACACAGGCCTCTCTGCCCTCAGAGGACACGTGTCCCCACGTCTTACTTTGCAGGTGCACTTGGTGCAACTGTCCACCACCCACGTCTCATTCTCCGCGAAGAACCGGCCATCCTGCCAGCAAGCGGACATGTTCCTCGTCTTGGGCGGGCCGCCGATGAGCTCCCAGAGGAACTGGTTGTCGTTGGACTGGAAGGTTGAGGCAACGTTTCAGTGTCGACGAATACAACGTACCCACTCATGCCCACAGACGAGAAGGAAAGCGCCTCCGTGACCCGAGAGTGCCCGTGGTCTGGACTGGAGCCGTCGGCTGTGCAGAAGGCTCTGCGTGGGCCACCACGGCCCCCTCGATGAGACGGCATCAGGCCGCGTGGAACCTCCCCCAAGCAGGGTCATGTCACGGCAATCATAGAGCAGGCCTGCCACCATCACCCTCCACAGCGTCCCAGCTCGCACCCGGCGCCCCACTGACAGACGGTCTGGAGCTCGCTGTTCAGCACGTCTGCCCAGAGGGCTCTAGCCCTGGGTGTGACCGTGACTTGGGGCCCAGCACCCGCAGTGCTGGACAGAGAAGGGACCCTGCCAGCCAAGTACCACTGAAAACTGACAGCCAATATGTGGATTCACCCGTCCTTCCAGAAGCGACAGACCTGGTCTGAGAGCCCAGTGGCAAGAACACACCTAATTCTTGCTGTCTCGGGGATTACAGACCGGAGGAGAAGACCACAGGCTTTAAACAGAATCAAGTACGTGAAAAGGACATGGGCTGCCCCGATAGGTGTTTCTAGTACTCCTCCGGCCGACAGGCTGTGGGTGCCTCCCCCCACGCAGGGGCTTCTGGGTGGGGTCACAGTCCCCAAGAGAATCACAAAAAAGGCCTAGGCCCACTCTTGCCCCAAAACGCACAGAAACACACTATCCAGGAGGTTTTGGGGAGGTCACCCATGTCCCTGTCCCCAACTCCAAGCTAAGCAAACTTGTCCCAAAGCACTTTTCATCCCCTTCTGACAGCCCTGGATGCAGGGTCGGTGGCCGTGAGGCCACCCACGCCCCAGGAAGACCCTCCCCTCGCTTGGTGAGACGCCCACAAAGCAGACGCTCCTGCCTCCAATGCCCAACTTGCGTCCCCACACACGGGGGGAGGGGGCGGTGGGGCTACGGTTGGCCTCCTGCCTCCATTCCTGCTCCAGAGCCACAGACACACTGGAAGGTTCCGGAAGGCGCTAAGCCTTTGCCGTGAGCTGCCCTCACCATGCCCACTGCCTCTACCTCCCCATGGAGTGGAAACTGAGCTGGTCCCACCCCATTCTGGGCCACAGTCAGACCACAGCTCCAGGCCCTTTCCTGTGGGGCAAAGGGTGGGAACGGGCACCCCCAGACTGGCAGACTCTCCGGGCATCCTCCCCACTGCCTCCCTCCCTTCTCATGGGCGCCACCCTCTTCCCGTCCCCTAAGCCAGTGGAGGGTGCGTCCCTAGGGAAGCTGGCTGCTGTCACCGGAGTCACTGCCTCCTCCCTGAGGTGCTGGTCACCCGGCTGGTACTGTCCTGACCACACCCTAACGTCCCAGACCTCTGTGGTCCCTCCTCACTGCACCCACCCTTCCCACAGAAGCGCCTCCCCTCCCTCAGAATTTGTGTCTGCTGGGGACACGGGTGTCCCCTGGCCGAGAACCGTCCTGAGCACGTGGAGCCCGTGGGTCTTTGGGATTCCGAGGTCCCTGCCCCCCCCACCTGCCCCCTTTCCCTGCCGCAGCCGGCCGGCACCCACCACCTTCCGCAGGTTCTCGTGTAGCTCGTTGACGATGACGTGCAGCCCCGCCAGCTCGGCCATCATGGTGCCCAGCTCCTCACAGGAACGCTCGCACACCTCCGGCTTCCTGGGCGCGCCGGGGCCCGCGTACTCAGGCGCCACCTGAGGGCTCAGGCGCAGCGTCTCTGTGGTCTCACTGATGGCATTGGCTTCAACTGCAGAAGCACAAGGATGGCGGTGAGCGTGGCCTGGCCACGGGGAGGGGGTGCCACGGGCATAAGGTCCACCTGAGAATGGCACGTGATGGCACGGCGTCCATCGCGGCGCTGCTGGTCCAACAGCACTCTGCCCGCTCGGGGACAACTGCCAACAGCACCACGGACGGCCACTGGCCACGCGACCGTGGTGCTCAGCAGCAGGCAGCAGCGGAAGGCGGAAGCCTGGAGACGGTCTGCGCCTGGCAGAACTCGGCCCGCGAGTGACTCAGACCGACAGGAGGAGACAATCTCCTGGGACAGCCTGTTTCTTCCAGCCCCAGCTGGACCTGCCTCCGACCACGTGTTCTTGGTAAATCCACGGCTCCCCCAACCTCACTAGCCCCTTTTTCTAGTCCAAACACTGTTTACTGGGGCCACCGGCTCCACATCAAGGCAGATGCAACGGACCTCCTGCTGGTCAGGACCTCACCGGGCCTCACCGGGCAAACCGAGTGGTTTGCGGCACTCATGTCCTCTGTCTGTGGGCCCTGCACCATCCCCTGGAGGGAAGGGCAGACCCCTCAGACGCTCGACCAGGGGACCCCCTTGCTGTCCCTAAAGCCATACAAACCCTCTGGGGTCCTCACCACAGGACATACATGGTGGGGACACAAACTGGGAAGAGGCTTGGGCCAGTCCAGAGAGGGGTTGTCCCTCGCAGGAGCCGGGCCAGCCTGGACGTGGCCGTGGCCCCCACCACAGGATTGTGACAGGAGTAAGCTGCCCCGTGCCTCTCAGCGTCTCACTGCTGAGTTACACCTCATGGACACTGTCGCCCTAGGGGGCCTCCCGCTGCTGAGGTTTCATTACTGTCATAAATCCTTACCACCATCCTGACCTTGGGAGCTCCCCCGGCTTGCTGGTTGGATAGGGGCACGCATCCCAAAACATAAGCACGTCAGCCGGTGCTCCCGGGTATCAGATTAGAAACAACACTGCCTCCAGGACGCGCCCCACGGCCCACTGCCGCCTGATTTCGGACAGAGCGCAGAGCACCTCCTTAGGACGGGGTACCCCAGAGTCACGGCGTCCATCCCCCTCTGACTAGACATGCGGCAGTCTTGCCTGTGGTTAGACCTGGACCCAGACGGGTGCCTCTTGTCCTGCTGTGGAGGCTGCAGGGTCTCCAGGAACTCAACACCCAGGTGGGGCTCAGCTTTCCCATCACACGGCACAGCCCCCCGTGTCAGGACACCCTGAGAGCCACTCTGCTTTCTCTGTGGAACCTTCCTGAGCAGTTGGCGTTAGACGTCCGTTTACTATCATAGCCTTTTCTGAAAAAGCACGTTCCTCCCAAAAAGGCAGTGGCTTAAATCACAGGGACCGGTAGTTGTCCTGTTAGCCGGGTTGGAGACACGGGGTGAGGCCAGAGCCCCAGCAGGTACCACGCACGAGGGGCTTATCGTGGGAGCCTGTGTGGCGGGGGCAGGCACTGCAAGCCTCTCCCCCGTCACCGTCCACCAAACATCGCTCTCGGGATTCCCTTCCTGCCCCGGAGGCGAACTGCCCAGCCCGGGAGCGGGTGCAGACGGTAGGGGCGCGGCCTCCGAGCGGCACGGCCAAGTGGCACGTCCAGCTCCGGCAGGGGGGACACGAGGGTCCCAGCTCCCACGCAGGCCGAGTCCCGCCCCAGCAGGGGGACCGCGGGTCTTAGAGCCGCCGTTGCTCTCCAGACGCCACCCGCTGAGCGTGAGCGAGTGATCGGTGCCCACCTCGACGGCACCGTCTGACGCGAAGAAGGGTCTCCGTGAGAGGAACTCACAGAAGGAGCCGCGAGGGGGACCGGGCTGGCGGCCAGCGCGCAGGGAGTCACTCCGCCCACCATGCACCCAGAGCCCCGGCGCCTCTACCCCGTCCCAGAGGCACTTTGCAGATTTACGGACGCTGAGTTTACAGAACCAGTGGAATGAGCTTCATAAAGCAAACGCTTGGGAACAGGCTGTCCGGTTACGGCCGGAGGCAAAGGCAAACGGCCATGAACAGACGATGCGAGATCATGTCAATGGGTCCCACAGTGTGGAGGTTTTCCTCGGGCTTTGTCCGCAGCTGTGAGGAGCGTGAGAAACCCCCGCTAACCACGGCCACCAGAGCGGCTGGTTTGCAGAGGTGGTCTTCACACACTAACAGACTGGAAAGTTTGCATGGATTCATGTTAAAATGCATGCATTGGCTTTTTGGCTCATAAAATGGATTATTTTAGATTATTAAAGTATATTCAAAATTAATCTTTCAGGCAGTTTATAAATTTTCAGATGTCAACATGTCTAAGACGACCAGCAAACTCACTCAAGGACAGTAGCGGCTCTTTATTAGAATATTTTTCTTAAACCCTCGCGAGCCCCCCCACATACACGCATGCACATGTGCACACACACGCAGACACACTCACACACGCTCACGCACGTGCACACACAGACATGCACACACCTCATGGTAGAAACCCATCCAAGACAAGAGAGGAGGCGTGGAACGCGGTGCTCAAACACACCTACCTCCCTGACTCTGCTGACAGCCCTTCTGGCTCAGAACGTCTTCCGCCGAATTCTCGAACAACAAGTAGACGTTCTGCAGCAAGCCCTGGAGAGAAAGAGAGCAGCGGACAGACATCAAACGTTTGACACTGGGCTGGGTGACATTTTAAACACATAAGGTATTTACATAATATATAAAAAGACATATAATATAAATACATAATGTACAAACATAGAAGGAAAAGCGAGAACGTGTCTCTCCGTGCTTCCGCTCGCTAGCGCTCTCTGTCGCAGGTCATCCTGTGTCCGTTACTGCGGAGGCTCTGCTCTCAGCACAGCACAGGCCAGGGGTCGCACACTGGGAGACCGTGAGGGTGGCCTCACGACTTGTGTGTGGATCTGTCTTCCGAACACGTCCGGTCAGACACTCTGGGCCGCACGTCCTTTGCAGGGGACTCCGCTGGCGGCCGGCGCCTGGCTAATGGTCTCACCACGCCCGTGCTCTACTCACAGATGTGGACTCTCTCCGGGGAGAGAGCCTTCCACCCTGTGAGGGGTCAGCGGCTCGTTCGGCAGGGCCCACAGGACCTCCCTGACGGCCACAAGAGCTTAGTTCAACGACCGGTGAGGACTCTCGCCTTCTCCTCCAAAAACTGAATTCAATGGCCCCTCGATTTCCCAAGAAGGCAGATCTGGAGGCAAGCAAAGCACTGACCCCGCTGAGGGTTCTCGACGCTTGTGGTCACAGAGAGAGCTTCCAAAATCTACTTCAGCGTGAATGTGTTTTAAGACGAACGTGCAGCTAGCCCCTCGTAAATCAACAGCCCTTTTCTTAAAAAGCATGGCTGTAAATCAGATCGCCTAGCATTTCAGTGCTAAACGGGGAGCGGGCAACAGACTCCTCACGCAGAGCCTGGGATTTCCAGAACGTTGGAAGGGGGCTGATGCCTCAGTCATCAAATCAGTCTTCCGTCTGGAAACCCGTGGCCGTTTGCACTGTGAGAAAGCACACCTCTGCTTATCTGCGGTTGAGAAAGGTGTGTGCGCGAGCGTGTGTATATGTACGTGTGCAGTGGCGTGCGTGAGTGCATGTGATTGTGCACGCGAGTGTGTAGGTCTGTGCGTGTGTATATACACAGGTGACGTTTGCATGTGCGTGTCTCTGTGTGTCCACACACGGTGGCGTGTGTCTCCCAGGCCAGGCCTGACCTGCGCCAGCACGGGCATCAGGTTAAGAGAGGCCCTTGCTGGTCCGCTCCCAGCTCCCTCAACCCACCTCACGCATCTGCCGTGACCCTGCCACACGTACCCGGAAGTGACTTTCTCGCGCAGAGCCCTTGGCCACATACATCCGGCTCTTCTCTGTCCGCAGCTGCTCGTAGAACGGCTCGTCCAGCGTGAAGCTGTCGATCAGGTCACAGCCCACATACAAGCTGTAGGTCTCCCCGGTCACCTGCACGGTGATGTTCTTCCACTGGGAGTCAGCCAGGCCCACGTCCTCCAGGGAGATGACGTGCTGGGTACCATCTGTCCAGTAGGTAAGGTCCAGCGTGTCTGCTGGGCCATTGGAGACGATTTCGAATTGCCTCTGGGAGGCGCCGGGGCCCTCCAGAGCCAGGAGCGTGCCCCGGGACTTGGGGTCCTGCTTCAGGCTGGCCGTGAGGAAGAACCCCTCCTTTTGCCGCATGATTTTGGCAATTTTGCTGAGGTAATCTGCGTTCACTGGTGGGATGTAGTCAAAGCGGACGAAGCGATAGGCAGGCACACTAGGGTCTGGCCCCCGGAACTGCTTGGCCCCGATGGTCTTCCGGTTGATGTTGCTGATGCTGAAAAGGTCAAAGGCCATGTCCTCGTCCTGGGCATCGGCTGCAGTGGGGACAGAGCAGAGTGATTGCCAGCAAACAGGATGAGCACAAGCCCAGAGGGCATTTTTACTGGCAGGGAGCAAACCGTGATGTCACGTGTGACGGAGCCATTGCAGCCTCAGTGTCCCCGGATCCCCCCCCCCCCAGAGCGCTAATGACAGCTCTCACGTAAAACCATTATCCTCTGTCTCTGGGCTGCTTCCCAAAGTGAGGCCCCAAGACAGCGGGAGCACATGCCAGAAGGTAAACCAAGCACTTTGTCTAGATTAGCTGGCACTCTCCGCAGCCAAACTTTTTCAGGGGAGGATGCACTGCCCCGAGTCAGGCTCCATACACCTTCTGGAATCTGTCTCCTGCTCTCCCACCCGGATCTGAGGCTTAGGTGTGGCCCTGTGTCTACCATTTGATTGCCCAGGAAAACAATCCTGCAAAGGAAAGGGGCCTCTGTCTTGTTAGGATTACATTACATGTTGCTTTCCTATAGAGAGCGTGTGACTTACACAAGTTACATTGTATCTCTTTACTTTGCAGAAGTATATTCTATGATTACACAAGTTACATTGTATCCCTTTATTTTGCAGAAGTACATTTTGAGAGTCTTACTGAATGCTCTGGGTAAGGCTCTGAGACAGTGGTGGGTCTCAAGTCTGCAAATCAATAGTTTTAAGTCACCATGCGAATGACTAGAAAGAAAAGTGATCAGACCGTCCCAAAATAAAATGGGTTAAATAAGTCAAAGTAATTGACTGAATAGAAATATTAGGGGAAGCATAGCTTTCCATCTCCTACATGGCAAGTTCAAACGTTACATTCACAGTGTTGCTGATCTGACTGTGAATTCCACGACCCTTACTACAGCCATTGGGCAACGTGACAACAATTCTTACAGTAGTTTAAACCTTTGACTCAGCAATTTTACTTTTGGACCTTTTTCTAAAGATAGAATCACAAATGCGAGTAGAGATTTATTCACAAAAGGACTTCCGGCAGCGTCATTTATACTCACGATAATAAACTTACGGTGTCGATGGAGATTGGCCTTAAACATATCAGGGTTCTCTCCCGACCATACTACACAAAACCATGTGGTATGAAAATACACACGTGGGGAAATACTTACGATACATTTTCAAGTGGGGAAAAAGTGGGAAGCAAAGAGTTCTCAAGCACCAACCACTTCCAGTTATAAATTCAGCAGGTGGGGAAAAAAAGGCTCAGTGTGCACAGCCAATGCTGTGTGTCTAGGAGAAAGTATTTTTCTCTAGTACTTAGATTTTCCAAAAATAAGTAATTTCCTATTATGTGGACTCAAAAGTAAGTAAATATTTATTGAGAAGGAGGTTCCAGATGTTCTAAGGGACGGCAGTCACATCAGCTGCTGGCACCCAACAGCCCGGACGACCGGGGACACCTTCTGCACTCACCTTGAGCACTACACGAGACCCAGAAGGCAAGCAGCACCAGCATCCAGGTCATGCTGCCGTCCACAGACGAGCCCTACGGAGGAAGCAGACCCTGGTCACACAGGCATACACGGCGGCAACTCTCCATGTTGCCTGGGATTTTCACTCACATGGACAGTTTGTGCGTCAGAATCAAAAACAAGTGGATTTGTGGAAAGTAAACGCTTGATAAGAAGTTGGCTTTTCCGAAGGGTCACTTCTGACCGCAGCCGGACCGGCGCGCGCTGACAAAGCACTGAACTAAGCACATCTCAATGTCCATATTATTTGATCCTCATACTGACCTGAGAAGCAAATACTGTTGTTACCATGCCCATTTTACAGATGGGTAAATGAAGACCCCAAAGAGTTGAGTGCTTGTTGGTGAGAAGTGTACCAAGACTTAAACCCAGGAAGCATGAATTTAGGAAAGTATCAGCATTATTTAGAAAATCATCTATGAAGACATCTTTGAGTAAATAGTCAAGAAGAAAATAAGTGCATAACCTAAATAAATATTAACTACATGCAGGAGAAGTAAATTTAATTTGGTGTATCCTAACCATACACACACACACAAATAGCATTCCACTTAGCAATCGCTTTTGTTCGGCTGTTCTATTTTCTTGCAGGCCTGTTTTTCCATTTTGAGGATTTTCAGTTGGCATGGTTCAGGCCAGCAGACACTGGGCCAGAACTCAGGAGTGCTGGACAGAAGCCTGCTCTGTTCTTAACCCTTGCCCTCCCTGCCTTGGTGCTCCCACGCCAGCATCCTGCCAGGCATGGGGGGCACGGAGGTCCCTCCCAGCAGCAGGCTGTTTCCCGCTGAGCCCCCAGCGTCTCCTCCAGGAGGAGAGCAAAGCTCATGAGCTGCTCAGGGCTGCAGAAAGCCAACCAGCGTCCCTCGCCAGAAGGATCTGGTGACCTGGAAGCAGTGGTTCCTGGGATGGAGGATGGTTCCCCAGGAGCAGGGCCCCTCTCGAGCCTGACTCTGCTGCACACAGCCTCTCCACAAACAAGTCCGTGGGCCGGGTTGTTTTCCAGCAGCGCACTGCAAGGCGGCGGGCCCTAGTGGGCAGGCTCAAAGCCGTGCCCCCGGGGGCAGCCTGCTCACCCTCCCACCCCACTTTGGTCCCCTGTCAAATGAAGAGCAGTTCTTTGAAGCTTCCACAGACAGGGTCACTGTGAGAAACGAGCTAAGCGAGTTCACACGGTAAAGGGCGCACGTGGTGTGGTGGGCATGGCAGGCACGGGCATGTGCTAAACGCCCTGGACGGCTATGCCCGGACCTGCTATCTGGGTTCTCCAAGGACCGAGGTCACAAGGAAACAGGCTAGACAACCCAGAGTGACCCCTGCCACTCAGTGTGAACGGCAGTGAGTGCATCCGGAAGGCCCCCCTGTCCCCTAGACCAGATGTGTGCTGTCTGTCCCCTGCAGACCGAGGCGGATGGCCGGCTCTGGCAAAGTGTGATCCCCCCAAAAGGCACTTTTTTCAAGCTCTAAAGGCCCAGCTTCCTGGGTGTCGGCTTAAACACAGCAGTTTTTACTCTGTTGTTAACAAAACCAAATTGTCTAGTCCCCAAAAAAGGAGTGTCGCCGGAGCTGGGACTCTGGCCAAATGACTGAGGGGGTCACATCTCATCTCACAAGGTCGAGGCAAGACTGGGAGCGGCAGGGACAACCACTGCACTTACTACGTGCCGTGCCCCGTACAACACGCAGCACGGACACAGGACGCACGCTGTCCTCTCTGGGCCCTTGACTCCCACACACTCACTGTGTTTGGGCTCTCACTTTTCCAAAGAATGACTTTCAAAGACTTTCTGCAACAGAATATAATTAGAACGCATAAAAACCTTTTAAAATTCTTTTATATCAGCAATCCAAGCAGCAGTAACTCTCCTGAGCGAATCCTAGCTCCCTCCATCAGAGGGACATGATCACCTAGGAGCCCCCTCCCCCCTGCCACAGCCTCCCAGCCGGCCGCACAGCCGCCCCCTCCGGGAACCAGTCCAGACTTTCCTGTGCAGATCGGCCCCCACTTGCATCACAGCTGGATTCCAGGGTCCTCACACGCTTGTATGTGACCCATTAGTGACATTCAAAGACACTTCTGAGCTGTTAGTAATGTTTAGAATCGCAGACTCTGTGATCTCCCTGTGCTCTCGCTGCTGAGGAGGATTTTTCTCGAACACCTCCCGCATGGTCCCCACGTCCACAACAAACGTTACTCTGGGGGCTGCTTACTCTGTAGCTGAAAACACGAGCCTGCGGCAGGCTCACAGGCAGGTACACGAGTGAGTGTCACAGGGACCGTGAGCTCCATCGCCCTCCAAGGAAGCAGACAGGACGCTCCGGGGACCTGCTCCCGGCAGCCCTGCTCACAGTGTGAAGACCTCACCCTGCCCATCTAGACGGCACTTTTTCCTTCTCCCTTCTTAGAAATCAAAACAGCCATTTCCAAAAAGTAAAGACAATGCAATGATTTTTCAGTAATTGTATGAAGCTCTTACGTGGCCCGCGAGGCAGCTGTGGTGAGGCTGGAGGCGGGGGCCGAGGCCGAGGACGGGGTCTGCGGCGAGCCAGAGACTCAGCCCTCACAGCACACGAGCCGGGGTCGGCACCGCACTGGCCGCCCAGCGGCAGCCGCTGCTTTATATGCTCTGGGCTCCTGGGTGGTGCTGTCAGTCCGACACGGGAGGAAGCTCGTTCAATTCATCCTTCGAAGGAGTGACATAATCCTCCTCCGATCCCACACTCGCTCCGAGCACCTGGCACACGGGTGCTGGTGCTGCCCCGCCCCGGCCGGCCCTCCAGCTGCGGACCACAGAGGAGGAGCCTCGCAAGGGGAGAGCAAGCTCTCGCTTTTCCTGTCTTCTCTCAGGAAATAAAAAGCTATAAATACAACCAGCAAGATTGGCCGGAACTCCCCTTTTTGCTTAAGAGAAAGTCTGCAAGTTCTGGGGGTTTAAGTAAGTTTCACATCACCCAGATGGAGAAGGGCTCTGTAAGCAGATGGGTCCCTGTCAGTAAGGTACAGAGCGGCGTGCTGGGGGGAGGAGTCGATGTATGGCTGAGGTTATTCTATGGCTGAATTAATTTATCATGTGCAAAATAAGAATTTGGCCCAAGAAGTTGGAAACTTTTATTTTCTGCAGCTAGATGACTGAGAAAGAGGAGAGGGAGGATTCATTTCATCCAAACCCTGCACCATGTGCTGTCTGGACCCCAGGGGAAGCCTCCCCTGCAGACGCCCAGGACGGGGCCACAGCCCTCTGACACTTTATCCCAGTGTCAAGGCAACCCCTCATCAGCTTCCATGGGCTCCCTTACGGGACAGCCTGCAGAATAAAGACTCAAGAATAATAATGGGGCAGCAGTCAGACACCCTGCCCCTCCCCAGAGATCAACTTCTCCCACAGCAGTGTAGACAGTGGTCACAAGAAGGTGGTAACAGAGGGAGGGGGAGGCAGACAGAGGAGGAGGAGGTGGACAAATGAAGAAGGCATGAACGGAGGGAAAAGGAAATGGACAGAGGAGGAGGGGTGGACAGAGGAAGGAGGCAGACAAAGGGAGGCAGTAGACAGAGGGAGAAGGTAGACAGAGTGAGGAGGAAGTAGACAGAGGGAGAAGAAGTGAAGAGAAGGAGGAGGAGGTGGACAGAGGGAAGAGGTGGACAGAGGAAGAAGGTAGACAGAGGGAGGAGAAGGTGGACAGAGGGAGGAGGTAGATAGGGGGAGGAAGCAGAGGGAGAAGGAGGTGGACAGAGGGAAGAGGAGGTGGACAGAGGGAGGAGGAGGTGGACAGAGGGAGGAGGTAGATAGGGGGAGGAATCAGAGGGAGGAGGAGGTGGACAGAGAGAGGAGATGAGGTAGCACCCAAGGCAGGGCGGACAGGGCAGGGGACAGAAATAGTGATGTGGGGTCAGCTGCATGGGCTGGTCCTGGGAGGACAGCCATCATGCTAAGTGGGTATCAATGTGTGCAGCAATGGACAGGTCAAGTTTCCACTGAAGAATGTTAAAGAGAGTGAATGGGGTTAACTCTAAGCCATCATGGATATAAATTAGCAAGATAAGATCAAGAGGGACCCGACATTCACTTCACCAGGGTCCCCATTGGGTTTAAGGGAGTCAGATTGGGGCCACAGAGGGCCAGAGACAGCAGGCAGCTGTGCCCCCGCCCCTGGAGCAGCTCCTGGAGCTTCTTGTGCTGTTTGAGGATGGGGAGGTAGAGATGGAGACTGGAACTGGATGGATGATGGTCCCAGCTCACTGCATTGCTTTAAAGA
>NW_019154146.1:825656-875189 GCF_002288905.1 Enhydra lutris kenyoni | reverse complement strand
CTTTCTTTCTTTCTTTCTTTCTTTCTTTCTTTCTTTCTTTCTTTCTTTCTTTGATAGAGAGAGCACAGAGGGAGGGAGAGAGAGCACAAATAGGGAGGAGAGGCAGACAGAGAGGGAGAAGCGGGCTCCCGGCTGAGCAGGAAGCCCAACACGGGGCTCGGACACAGGGATCATGACCTGCGCCGAAGGCAGAGGCTTAACCCACTGAGCCACCCAGGCTTCCCTCACTTTTTGAAGGTCTTTTTACCTGATGTACCCAGAATGTGTATGTCTTAAGATAACATGTCTTCTTGTGGCCAGTTAGTTGGTACTGAAGTCATCATTTGAATAAAAAATACCTAGTCTACATCACTAAATTAATGTTATCTGAAATTCCAAAGAAGAATGTATAACCAGGTTTCCCTTAAAAAATCTGTGGTGGATACTTGTCCATTTACTGGTTTATCTTACTCTGCTTTCTGCTTGGTCATATCTGTGGCCAGAAAGTGCAGGTTTAGACACCTCACTCCACTGTGTCAGCAAACGATGCTTCAAATGTATTTCTTCTTCCATGTGTTCCCTTGGCACACACCTACTGAGAGGCCCTCTTAGAATTTCAGGAGTATGCAGGGCAAACGAGACAGCAAGACTACCTTCAGAGCTGATTAGGAGGAATAATCCATACATAATGATGCATGTTCAGAGGAGGGACAGAGAAAATATTTCTTCCTTGGTATCTTCCAAAGGGGACGATCAGGGAGGACTTCTTGAGGAGACAGAACATGAGCTGACTGATCATGTAGAGAGATGCCCCAGGGAGAACTGATTGTGTTCAAGAGAAAAACAAGTTGGCACATATAGGGCAGAGGCAGCTCAGAGCTAGAGCAGAACCCAGCTCCAGGTCCTGGGAATGTTTCTGTAGGGAATGGAAGTCAGGGAGGTGCTGGGGGCA
Organism: Enhydra lutris kenyoni; assembly: GCF_002288905.1. Lineage (NCBI taxonomy): Eukaryota > Metazoa > Chordata > Mammalia > Carnivora > Mustelidae > Enhydra > Enhydra lutris. Next base: position 874,258 of record NW_019154146.1, on the reverse strand, counting down.
GGATGAAGCTAGACTCCGTGGCCCCACTGTGCATGGAAGGTGGATCCTGGCCAGCTTTCACAGGATAACGAGGACTTGTGTCAGTGAAGCCCCACAGCAAAGTGGGTGGCGCGGTGGGACTGCCCAAGAGTTCTTGGAAGCCCCATAGAGACGTGGGTAAAATATCCGTTTGGGAGGAGAGGGGGAAAGTGTATATCTAAGGAAGTGGGGGTGGGGGACCAAAGCTGCCCAGACGAGGCTGAATCATGTCCGCCTGGAAGCTGTGAATAGGAACTTACTGAAAATAGGGTCTTGGCAGATTTGGCCAAGTTAAGAGGAGGCCCTACTGGAGTAGGACAAGCTTTAGGCCAATAATTCGTGTCCTCATAAGAAAAGGAACATTGGGACACAGAAGAGAACCATGTAAGCACAAAGGCAGAGACAGAGAGATGTGGCCAAAGAGCGCCCATGATTGCTGTGGGGTCAGAAGCTAGAGGAGACAGCACTTGTCCTGCCCTGCCTGGGTCTCAGCCTTCTGGCCTCCAGAGGGTAAGACAACACATTCTTGTCATTTTTAAGCCCCCAGCACCCTGTGCCTCATTAAGGCAGCCCTGGGAAACTGATCCAGATTCCTCGCCAGGTTCCAGAAACTTCCATCATGATGGTCATTATTTTCCAGGTTTCAGTGTGGTCCCATGGACCCCCTCCCCCCGGCCAGTGGACATCCTATGATAGATAGGTCTTCTGGTCTGTGTCAGTAAGACAGGCTCAGTGGAGGCTGACGTCCGATGTTGAGAACACAGCATGGAGGCTGATCTGAGAATAGCACGGTGGGGACCACGCAGGGCCCTCCTCCAGGTCTGGCCTGCAAACATGCCTGTCCAGGGTCCAGTGAACACCCAGAGGGAGTAGCAAGCAGACTCCCACTGGGGGGAAGCCAGGAAGGTTAAAGCTTCAGAAGATGGAGCAAAAGATCTCAACGGGCTAAAAAAATGAGTCTACGATGACCATCAGAGTTGTCAGAATGAGAGGTCACTAGTTCTCTGTGGACACTGGGTGGGGCCAGGCCTAAGTTTCTAGAATGCTCTGCTTGGTGGGAAAATGACATGAATGAGGCAGGAGACACAGGGGAGGTGAAGGGAGGCAGGCTCTGCAGAAGGAGCCTGTCCTGGAGAGTGAGATGATGCAGAAGGAGCCAGGAGGGGCCTGAGAGGTCTGAGCAACCCGGACCCGACCAGGCAGGACCTCAGGCCCGGGAGCACAGAAAGGAGCAGGAGGAAAGGGCCCAGCCTAGGGCAGAAAATCAGCTGACAGAAGTGGTGTCGCCTGGTGAAGAGCTCAAGTCTGATCTGTGTCCTGAGCTTCCCCCGTGAGGTGGGCGCTGGCTGGGCAGGAGATGGGGCTGGTTGCCCTCCAGAGGATTCATGGACCAGGGAGGGACACCTGACAGAGTCCAGCCTCACCCAGGGGACTGCAGAGCCTCGACCTCTCGGGAACAACAGACAGGTGCACAGCTGCTCCGCCAGCAAGCAGAAGTGAGCAGATGTCCCACCTAGTGGTTGGCCCCGGGCCAGGTCCGACGGCGGGTCATTGGCCACGCACACCTCCCTCAAGACTAGACGCCTTGGTCACGACGGAAGTCTGAGCCTTGGGTATCTGCCTCAGGATATATGTGAATGTGACCTGTCATCAGGTCCTGTGACAGAGCACGGGGACAGCAGAGGAGAGACAGGAGTCCACAGGCCTCTGAGCACCAGACCCCAGTGAGAGAGCCAGCTCTGGAATCGGGCCCCAGGCCAGAGTGGCCAGCACCAGATTGGCCAAAAGTGGGGTTTCTTAGCCTGCCTCAAGGCTGATGGACACTCCTGAGTGGGGACAGGCCAGCTCATGGACATGAGCTCGTGGCCATGAGCTCATTTTGAAGAATAAAATGAAGACGGCACGCAGACTTGGCATGGCCTCACCCAGGGCGCCCTCCACAGAAGGGGGTGAGGGTGGGGGCCTGACCCCCAGACCTGCCCCAGGGCTGTGCTCCTGCAGCATTTGCTCAGACGATGGGAACACAGTCCCCAAGGGACCTGGCTGCCCTGGGCGAGCATGGGATTTGAGGACAGAGGTGTCCATGGTGCTGGGGAATGAGGGCTGCAGGGAGGAAAGCAGTCTGGAGAAACGTGGGAGAAGGGGTTTGGGGCTTCTGGGGGAAATTTAGATTTCATGCACAAAGGAAGCAGGTCAGGGTTCCCGCTCACGGCTGACAGCTGTGAGCTGTCAGCCTCTTCTCACGAGAGACAGTCGACCAACCACGGGCCTCTGCCCCAGCCCACCCCCAGGAGACATGGCAGGGGTCCACGCGGGGCCCACGTGGCAGCCGGAGGTTGGGGGGAGAGGGGTCCATGCAGTGGGGGGTCCACACGGCAGGGGGGCCCATGGGTTGGGGCTTGGTAGGGGGGTCAGTCCACATGTGGGAGTCAATGCAAGGCAGGGCGCGTCCCGGCAGGCTGGTCACTGTCAGCCCAATACCTCAGGACAGGGTCTGGTGCACGCTAGATGCTCAGTAAATATCTTTGAGCGACTGGACTGACAGATAAATGAATGAAGTGGCCTCTAGCGTCCTTTCCACACAGAAGGTAAGAGCGGGCCATTCTGATGGAATTAGAGGGAGAGGCACAGGCCAGTGCTGGTGACTGTCAGGGCTCCAGGCCACCCCGGAGAGGACCCTGGGTCGCAGTGGAAGCTGGGGGTCTGGGGGCGAGGGCTGGGAGAGGGGGAACCGCTTGGCCTTCCCGTGCTGGTTCTGGGCTCTGGGGAGGGGGGGACGCCGAGGGCCCAGAGCAGCCAGGTCTCTGTGACACGCGGGGCTGCGAGCTGCTGGCTGCGTGAGAGCTCACGGATCCAGGCATCTGTTTTCTTTTAGTCCCTCCTTGGACCGTGAGTAAGCAGAGGGCTTTCCTGCCCTCCTCTGGGGGAGCGGGTTACGGGAAGCAGGAGAAACAACAGTGTGTGAGTGTGCCCAGGGTTGGTAGCAGGAGGAGAAAATTCCTGAAAAAAAAGCTCATGTGGATGGGGGCCCGGCAGGATGAGGTCATAGGTTATTTAAATTCTTGGCGTGTACTGAGCACTCACTCACACAAAAATGCTAGATGGGGAGCTGGGGGTCCGATGGACAGGCCCGCTGGGCACGCAGGCAGTGGGGCAGCTATGGGGAGACCCCGTTTCCTGGAAGAGGTGATCGGATGGACGGGATGGGCAGAAAGCCCGGTTCCAGCCCCGACCCGGTGACGGGAGGCTGCTGAGTCTCCTTCTGGGCCTTGGCTTTTCTCCCCTGTAAAATCGGCACAACCACAGAACACACCCAGCCAGAGCCTCCTCCCAAGCCAGGCCCAGGTGCCCCGTGTGACGCTACCATTGGAGAAGCCCACCCTGCCTGCCCCCTCTGCTCTTCCAAAACAGCAGCGAGCCCAAGAGCTCCCCAGCCTCTCGGTGGGGGGGGGGCACCTCTCGGGCTGCTCTGGAGGCAGGGACGGGGCAGAGCGGGCAGCAGCAACCTGGAAAAACCCCATCAGGAGGCACAGCCAGGAGCAGGGACCGAGGCCACTGGTCTCCCGGACCTGTGCCCTTGCCTCCAGGTCAGCCGTCTGGGTGACGAAATGTGGGAGCACCGGCCCTCTCCTAAGGTGCTTGTTTCTTCTGGATGCTCTGAGAGGCTGTGGAAAGACCAGACCCCTCGGCAAGGGTTGGCTGCCCTCCGACCGAGTCGGTGAGTGTGGGGTGCACTGCTTGCCCTGAGGGGCTCTCCCAGAGGGTGTGATGCCCGCCTCACCCCTGCAGCCCATGGCTCATGTGGCTCAGACCCATCCCCCCAACTCCACTCAAGGGTGCAATGTTTGGGGCGCCTGGGTGGCTCAGTGAGTTAAGCATCTGTCTTCAGCTCAGGTCATGGTCTCAGGGTCCCGGGATCGAGCCCCACATCGGGCTCTCTGCTCAGCAGGGGAGTCTGCTTCCTCCTCTCTCTCTGCCTGCCTCTGCCTACTTGTGATCTCTGTCTGTCAAATAAATAAATAAAATGTTTTTTAAAAAAGGGGGTGCCATGTTGTAGACCCATGTCCACAAAGGAAGCCCTGATACCCCCTTCCCAACCCACGAACAAGAGGGCCGTGCCCCCACCTTTCTCAGGTGAGCAGGTGTCCGGGGGATTGGGGCGAGGGCTCGTCTGTCTGGGCTCTGCTGCAGCCCGACCTGGAGGACGTGCTCGGGGGAATACTGGACGATTAGATGATCGAGCAAGTAGCCGTGCAGATGTACCCGCTCTCAGCTGTGACATGGGGCACAGTGAGCTGGGGAGAGGTGGACGGTCCCCTACTGGTTTCATCCAGAATCCAGATTATCCTGGAGTTGTGCTATCAGAGGGGAGTGTCTGACAATCATTAATTAGTATCTTTGTTCTTTCCCTAAGTCAATCAGTATAGAAGTAATGAACAGCACGTGCCTGAAACCACACTAGCCACCGAGGTGTTCACTGGAGTGGTGAGGCTGACGATGGAAGGAGCCCTGACCCCCTGAGGACGACTTCTTACAGGACTCTGTAACTAAGCCCGGGGACATCGGTGGCGAGCTTAAGGACAGGTGACAGGAGCCACCTGCCAGGACCAGAGGCCCCGGAGCAGCGGAAGGGCTGCTTCCGCCGCTGCTGGTGGTGGAGACCGACTGTCGGCGTCCCTCCCTCAGTGGGGCCTCCGGACCCGCAGGTACATGGCCAGGTAAAGACAGACGGGGCTGCAGGACCAGCAGGGGGACGGCCCGCTCTGAAGGGGGAGCGAGGGAACCCGCCAATGTGCTCGCAAGGAGCACCCGCGAGCCCCGAGGTGGATCCAGGCGAGCCGGGTCGGCATGGTTTGGAACAGCTGCGGGCTGGCGGGTCATGGCTAGAAAAAGGAGGTGGACGTCCTTTAGTATTAAGCGCCTACTGTGTGCTGGCCCCCTGCCTTGCCCCTGAGGTACACTCTCTCAGACCTCACGACACAACCTCGCGCGGGTGTGACCAGCCGTATTTTACAGAAACTAAGGGTCAAACGTTCGGTCACTTGTCGGTGTTGACGGCACCGGCCAACCTAGGTCAGCCCGCACCGCGCCCGCGGCCCCCCGGCCTGTCTGTGTCTCCCCAGCCGTGTCTCGTAGGCAGGCATCCCGGCTTCCAGGGGCGGGTGGGGCTCTCAGACATAGCGGGGACGACCTGAGGGCGGGCGTCCAGCAGCCCTCGGAAGACGGAGCATCTTCGCAGAAACGTTGGGGCCGCGAATAAACCGTAAGTGTCCTCCAAGGTACGTGTGTGAGATCCCCGAGGGCAAAAGTTTGTCTTTTTAATGCTCCTCCCCGCAGAAGCTACCGCCCAGGGGAAGGCTCCAGGATCACTGGGACAGACAGACAGAAACGTGCTGAGTTTACAGACCACGAGGGAAATCCCAGAACAAAGACAGCCCCTTCGAGTCCCTGTCAAAACCGGAACCAAGGCCCAACGCCTCCTGCTCAGCGGTGGGGGTTGCTCCCTGGGCTATGGGACGCGATACAGGTGGATCTGAAATTCTCTGAAGGAAGTCTGACAGCCCCAACGGTGGCCGTGGCCCACGGCAACGCCGGCAGTGCCGGCCCGTGTGGGAGATAGCCGGTCGCCTCAGGCCGGCCACGGGCAGGGAGCAAGGAGGGCAGACCCGGGCTCGTGTGCAAGCTGGCCCACCTCCTGGAAGGAAGGACACAGCTGGTGCCCTTAGGAAGGACTAAGTTCTTCTCGGGTGCCTGAGTGTGACCTCCATCTCCACGGCCTCACGGCTCCTCGAGGACCCCACCTGCAGCCGGTCATCCCCAGGTCACAGCAGAGCAGGCAGGCTCAAGGGAAGGCACCCGGAGGCGTCCACAGAACTGGGTGTTGGAAGGAGAAGCAGCAACTGGAGGAAAGTGTCTGGGGAGGATGGTGCAGTCCCGTCCCGCCATCCCGTGGCCTGATGCACACAGCCTCCGAGCCCGTGCGGGCGCCCGGCGTTAACGCGGCGTGATGTGCGGCGGAGGAGGCAGGGCAGCAAGCCTGGAGGCAAGCCGGTCCCCGCAGCCATGTGCCGGGAGAGGCTCGGACGCGGTGCCGGGCCCCCCGGGAAGGGAGTGAACAGAACTCGGCGGGCGTGAGGTCCCGGGGAAGCCAGGAGCCCACAGGAGGGACTCGTGTGAGCCGGACAAGACAGCGGAGTCCAGAGAACCCTGGGAGACGCTGCACACACACGTGGGCTGTCAGCGGGCCCCGGGTCTGCAGCAGGAAGGATCCGGGGACGCGACCCGGCAGCCTGGGGGCTGCCCGCCTTGGCCTGCTGGGTCACGGTGGCCTCTGGCAGGGGGCCCCGGCTTTGAGCAGCCCCCAGCTCTGGAAGCTCCTTGGGAGCCAGCCAGGCTGACACAAGAACACGGAAGCAGAGAAATAGAGGCGGATGCCGCGACGGGAGCAGGGAGGACGTCCGGCTGGTCTCCCGGGGGAAGAAGGGGCGTCTGTGCTCCTCTCCCCCAGGTCGTCCAGACCCCTGGTAGCGAGGCCTCCGTGTGGTGGCCATACACGCGGCCTCGCGCAGCAGCTGTCTGGGAATCCACGCGCGGGGAGGGCCGTGCACCTTCTCCAATGTCAGAACGGCTGCGCGTTCGGTGGGGCCAAGAGAACGAAGTGCTCCGTGCCTTTCAAGGGAGATTCTGGAACGACGTCTGTGGTTCGGCGCGATGCTGATGACCAGGGCTCTTACTTTCCTCCCACCTTCACGCCCAACGGCCTCTCATGCTCAACCCACAGCACGGCCGGGGCTTCCGGAACCGGCGGGGCCCCAGCTGGACGCAAGCGCTGCGGACGTTGCCGGCACCGCCCGAGAAATCCAGAAGCACCACGGCCCAGGCCTCGCGGCAGCAGGTCACCCACACTTGCCCCAGATCGTGCCTTTCGGGAGGGAATCGGCGAGGTGCTGAATCACCGGTGGGCGGTCCTGGGAGAGCACAGACATGGCGATGGGGCGTCACAAACAGACCCGTGTGACTGACATTTGCAGCATCTTTTTGTAATTAGGCAGGAATCTGAGCGCGGAGACAAAGGAGCCGCGCTCGGGCCAAGAGGCTCTGTGCCACGCTCACCCGGCGTCCGCATGTTGTGCCGTGCTATTACGGAATTCAGTATTCGGTCCAAAAGGGCAGAAGAATTCCAGTAATTGTAAACTGCCCCGGCTAGCAAGACAGATGTGAACGCGCCTCCCAGGATTGGGCAAGAGAAAGCTTGCAGAGTGCAATCCCGAGGAAGGGTCTGAAAGTTCCTTCTCTCTTTCCGATGCCGTCGCGAGTGAGGGGCAAGGCCTGGCTCTGCAAGACGTCCTGACACGCACAACCTCGTATGAAAGGCTCACGGGCCTTATTTTCTTCTCAGTTTTGGATTATTTTCCAAAGTACTTGGCAGACCTCATGTGTGAGCCGGGGTTCCCCAGAGAAACAGAACCAGCCACCGAGTGAAATTTATTGCGTGGAAGCCCCTCCCGCGGCGAGGAGGCCGGCCAGGCTCAGGGTCTGCAGACTCCCCGTGGAAGCCGGGAGAGCCGGTAGCTCGGGTCCAGCCTGTCTACACAGCCTGAGGACCAGGAGGACCGGTGTCTTTCCTGTCTCACGACCAGCAGGCTCGAGACCCAGAAAGAGCCCGTGTTTCGGTCAGAGTTCAGAAGGAGAAAAAACGCCCCAGCCCCAGCCCAAGGACAGTCAGGCAACAAGAGTGCTCTGTCACCACGGAGGGCCTGGCTTTGATGTGCTCGAGCCTTTGACGGACCGGGTGCGGCCCCCCCACGTCAAGGAGGGCACCGTTTCACTTGGTCGACAGATGAGTCTACGGAGCTGGTGTCACTGACGGTACAAAAGGAAACACTCTCCGTCTGGTTTCCAAGCTGCTGCAAAACAGAAAAAACAAAAGAAATTTTCTGTAATTATAAAGTTTTATAAAGTGTTTTATTGTATTCATTCTGAAGAGCCATGAGAAAATCCACGAGATATTCTTAATTAATTTATTTTTAGAGATAAAAATAAATTATAAATTTATAATTTATAATAAATTTGCTTTATAAATAATAAAGCAATGGGGTAGTTGGGTGATGGGTATGGAGGACGGCACTTGACGGAATGAGTGAGAGTGTGAATCCACTGACGAGTCACTAAGTCGTACCCGAAGCCCGTGCGGCATTACAGGCTGACAACCGTGAGTCAGTGAATGCTACGTCTGAAGCTAACGGTGTACTGCATGTTGGCTGGCTGAATTTAAATAAGAATAAATAGATACACTGAATTTAAATAAATGTTTTTTAAAAAAGAACCTAGGATGAATACACATATTTTTTAAAGATTATATTTATTTATTTGGCAGACAGAGATCACAAGTAGGCAGAGAGGCAGAGAGAGAGAGAGGGGGAAGCAGGCTCCCCGCCGAGCAGGGAGCCCGATGCGGGGCTCGATCCCAGGACCCTGAGATCATGACCTGAGCCGAAGGCAGAGGCTTTAACCCACTGAGCCACCCAGGCGCCCTAATACATATATTTTTAACTGAAATTGCCTATTCAAAAATGAAGCCACTGCTCCAAAGTCAAAGGAAAATTGGGCAAAATAAAGTAAGTGTTGGGTTATCCAAGACCCAAACCAAGCATTATACAAAAATGTTACAATTTAACTCACATTTAGGTATTTACCTTCCTCTAGATTTATTCTATCTAGTATACACATCTATGGCCAAATCAAAAAATCTGCTTCTTTTTTATACAGTTATTTTAATAATTTTGTGTTTTGACTCCATACTAGCGTTTAAAGTGACACTGTATTCCGTGCGGGTCGGGTCCTTATCTCCCCTTACAAGGCACATTCCTTCATACGCTTCTGTGTTCATTCAGTGCTCCTTCGCTCCAAATCGAAGACACTCCCACAGCACTTCTCTAAGGCAGGTCTAGGGAGATGAAGTCCCTCAATCTTTGTTTGGGAAAGATTTTATCTCTCCATTTTTTTCCCGATTTTCTATTGTACTAAAATACACATCATATAAGATTTACCATCTGAATTAGTTTTCAGTGCACAGTTAAGTGATGTTAATTAAATACATTCGCAATTTTGCATAACTATCACCAATATCCATCTCCCTAGAAAATGGATTTATCTTTTATGATCATTACACCTTATAAAACTGAAACTCTATACTCATTAAGCATTAACTCCCTATTTTCCCCTCTCCTCAGCTCATGGGAACTACCATTCTACTTTCTGTCTCCATGATTTTGACTACACTCAGTATCTCCTATAAGGGGAATATTATTTCATTTAGCATAATGTCCTTAAGGTTCGTCCATGTTGAAGCAGGTGTCAGAATCCCTTCCTTTATGAGGCAGAATCATATTCTATTGTATGGACATACCACATTTTGTTACCATCTGTCCATCCATGTATACTTGGTTTGCTTCCATTTTAGCTATTATAAATGATGCTGCTATGAACATATGTGGACAAATGCATCCTGAAGACCCTGGTTTCAGTTCTTTTGGGTAGACACCCAAGAGTGGAATTGCGGCATCACATGGTAATTCCATGTTTAATTTCTGAGAAACCGTCAATGTTTTACATAGTGGATGTACCATCGTCCATTCCTACCAAGTGTGCCCACGGTTTTCAGTTTCTCCACATCCTTACCAATACTGGTTAATTTTGTTTACAGTAGTTATCCCGATGAATGTGGGGTGGTGTGCCATGTAGTGGGATTTGCATTTCATGGTACCTTGAGTACAGTGCTCAGAAAGTTCTCACCTTTGGAAGAGAGAAATAATTAGCCCTAAACTATGTGCTGTTTTCATCCACCTTGTGAATCTCAAAAGGAGGACCAGAAAGAGTTAAACTTCCCCAATAAGTCTAATTGAATCCCAAAATTGAATGTTTTCATTCAATTGAAGAGTATTTATAAGGATATAAAAAATATTCAATATGGCCACAGAGTAAAATACTCAGTATCTGTATATAATGAAAGATTACTGCATATCCGCTGATAAAGGAGAGTAGAACCTACAAAGAGAAGAAACCGATAAAACTACCCAGAACTGATGTAGATGCTAGAAATTGCAAAAAATGGCATTAAAACAGTTTTGCAGCTGTATTCTGTACATTCCAAAAGTTAAATAGCAACATTGAAGATATAAAACACATCCAAGTAGAGCTTCAGAGATAAGAACTGTAATGAGAAAGGTGGAAAATACACGTACGCTAACTCTACATTGAAGAAAAAGATATCAGTGAACTTGAAGACCCAAAAAGAGCCACTTCCTATGAGAAAATACAGAGAGAACAGAGGATTTTAAAATAAACAAAACATTAGTGAGTTATAAGGCAGCCTCAAGAAGATACATATACTTGTACCGGGAGTCCCCAAAGGAGGGGCAAAACAATAATAATGCCAAAAATTTCCAAATGTGTAGAGTATTACAAAACAACATACTGATGAAGCCCGATGAACCCCACTCATAAGTAAAATGAAAACTACAGCCTGGTCCATCATAGTCAAATCGTCTAAATCAGCAATAAAGAGAAAACTGTAAATAGCCAGAAAAAAATATTACATTTAGAGGAACAAAATCGATAATGTCAGTAGATTTCTTGTAAGAAACAATCAAAATAAATGTACAGACAGTGGAGCCCTGTGTTTAACGTTACTGAAGTGGGGGGGAAAATACCAGCTTAGAATTCTATACCCAGCAAAAGTGTCTTTCAAAACAAAAGTACAAGAAACACTTCATCGGACAAACAAATTGGAAAGAATTGTTCACCAACAGACCAGCAATATATAAAATGTTAAAGGAAGTCTATCAGAAAGAAAGGCAATAAAAATACACGTGGGAAATAAGAACACACAAGAACTTCCTCTACCTGATAAAGGACATCTCTACGAGTCCTACAACTAATGAAGACAAAGCTTTCCCCAAAGACAGAGAATGAGACACAGATGTCTTCTCTCACTGCTCCTCGTCAGCGTTGCATTGGAAGTTCTAGCCAGCCCCACAAGGCAAGGAAAAGCACGTTGAGGCTGAAAAATAAAACCCAAACTGTCCCTTTATTTACAACCACATGATCATCTCTGTAAAAATCTGAGTGAACTATAAAAGAAGATATTATGCTGAGTGAAATAAGTCAAGCAGAAAGAGTCAGTTATCACATGGTTTCACTTATCTGTGGAGCATAAGGAATAATATGGAGGACAAGGGGAGATGGAGAGGAGAAGGGAGTTGAGGGAAATTGGAAGGGGAGGTGAACCATGAGAGACTATGGATTCTGAAAAACAATCTGAAGGGTTTGAAGAGGTGGGGGGTGGGAAATTGGGGGGTATTAGAGAGGACACGGATTGCATGGAGCCCTGGGTGTGGTGCGTAAACAATGAATACTTTACACTGAAAAGAAGTAAAAATTTTTTTTAAAAATTTACTACAAATAATGAGTTTAGTGAGACTGCAGAATATAAAATCACTATACAAAAACCAATTGTACCTATGCACTTAGCAATGAACCATCAGAAACTGAAATTTCGGATACCAGATACAATAACAAAAACATGAGATACTCTGAGATTAGTCAAATGAAATGAGTGCAATGCCTGTGCGCTTACAACTATAAAACACTGGGAGTAAGTGAGGAAGTCCTAAGTCAACGGAGAGACGTTTACCGTGTTCATGAGCCAGGAGACTCGATATTTCTAAGATGCTGATTATCCCCAAACTGACCTGTAGATTCAACACATTCTCAAGCAAAATATGGGCATATATTTCTGTAGACATCGACAAACAGATGATGAAATCTGTGTGGAAATGCAAAGGACTAAAATAGACAAAATCCCTTTGAAATGATAGAACAAGGTCAGAAGGTAAACACTATCCAATTTAAAGTCTCGTCACAAAACTGATCAAGACAGTATTATTGAAAAAAATAGAAAGATCAATAAAACAGAGTAAAGAGTTATGACATAGACCCATACATGTACAAACAACTGATATCTGACAAAGTTACAAAGCTCAGTATAGAAAGGACAGTTTTTCCAGAAAACAATTCTGGAAAAATTGAATATATGCAAAAACAAAACAAAAAAAATATATAACTTTTGATCCATATCTTGCACCATATACAAAGATGTATGCAAAATAAATGACATCTAAATGTAAAACCTAAACCTCTAAAAAGTCTTCAAGAAAACAAAGGAAAATACCTTTGTGGCCATGCTTTAGCAGAGTTATTTGATGTAACATCAAAAGCATACTCCATAAAAGAAAGCATTGATATTTGGACTTTATCAAAATTAAATTGTGCTGCTTTTCAACAAAAATGTTAGCAGAATGAGAAGATAACCCTCAGACCAGGGGAAATTTTGCAAATCTTATGTCTGATAAAGAACTTACATTTCAAAGAGAGCAAGATCCTCATTCGAGAGGGAGAGAAAGATTTTACAAGATTGGAGCAGGCACGTCATCAAAGAACAGACAAGACTGAAAAGAAGCTCAATACACTAGTCACTAGGTCAACAAAAATCAAATTCCCTGTGATTCCATATCAAGGAGAATCTGGTTACGGTGAAAAAGATTGGTCGTACCAAGCATCAGCAAGCAGTGGAAGAACAGAATGGGAACGTTCACGCACTGGTGCAGGGAAGGTAAAATGACACGACGACTTTGGAAAATAGCCTGTCCGCTTCTTCGAATGAACGTACACCTGCTGCAAGATCCGCCCATTCCATCCCTGGGTATTTACTCAACACAGATGAGAACTTATTTCCACCTGGTTTGCACAAGAATGATTATATTAGCTCCAACACTGGAAACAACCCATCGTTCACCAGCAGGGGACTGGCTGAACGCAGCGTGATACATCCCGTCAAAGGAGCCCTACTCACCCATAACAGTAAGTGGGTGATCTCATAGAGGTGCGCCCAGGGAGGACATCTGGACAAGAGTACAGAACGCGCGAGTCTATCGACGTAAACGTCAGAAAATGCAAAGTAATCAGTAGTGACAGAAAAAGGACCAAAGGCTGCTGAAGGGACCAGGGTGGCATGGGGGTAGGAGGGAGGGCTCACGAAGAGGCAGGAGAGAGTTTCTGTGGCAACGGACGTGCCGGGTGTGCTGTATGTGTGTGGTGATGGCTTCCTGAGCATATAAGTGTGTCAAAACATATGAAATCTTTCGGTTTAGCTGGACGAAGTTTATTACATACAACCATAACTTATCGAAGTCAAAAACACTAACCAAGACTGAATAACAATGTGCTAGAAGAGACTTGTTCTGCTTTGCAAAATCCAGTTGTTAGCTTTTCGGGATTTTGGAGCCAGTTAGAGTCAAACTGGTGGGCTGGGATTCCCACGTGGGGACCACGTACATCATGGAAATGAGCACATTTGCTTATACGTCTGTTTTCTCAAACGCTGGTTGACAGACATTCCCCAGCAGATCCCTGGACCGAGAGTAGAAAAACACGGTCAGAGGATGGAGCTCCTTGTAGCAAATGTTTTCCCTTCTGGTCTTTCATTACACACAGGTAACATATAAGCTACTGAAGTTGTTTATATATTCAAATGTTACCAACTAATTAAATGGCAATAACTCATTTCTAAACATTGAATTTTAATCCTCTGTCAAATTAAAATTGGTAAACTACTGACGGAAAATGTCATGAAGCACTTGCCTTTTTTCTTCTCCCTCTCAAGAAGGGGAAAGAAATGATCATTTTGGCTCTCTCTCGTTTTTCATTCCGGGAACTCAGAACCACTAAATCCTTAAGGACCCTATGTTCTCCTTCTGAACATACTGTTCTCTCTGCCTGGAAATTTTTCACCCATATCCCTGTCTCTTTACTTACCTGACTCCATGCCTGGTTCTAGGCGGGTAGAAATCATACTGCTTCCCCAGCAGAATCTGACCAGGAGCCTGCCATACCGCCGTGAGTTCATATTCTTTACGGATACAGGATTGAATTAATGATTTAATGTTCATCCTAGGGTACACTTGTCTTAAAATAAAACATGGGTGAAAGTCCTTGACAACTGTTAAGTTCCATAGGAAGGGATGACATAATTATTTCTAATTTTTAGTTTTAAATGATAGACATTACTTGGATGTTAATTATGTAAATGTATCTTTTTACATAGAAAGACCTCAAAAGATTCTTATCTCTAGTCTAGCTAAACAGTTTTCTAACTTTATGATGAAACTCAATGTTCCAATAGTAGTGTAGTTTCTGTTCTTGTTTGAGAAGAGATCATAAGTAACTTTTTCTGTATACAGGAATTGTGATGGATTTAAATGAGTATTTTAAAGGGCACCTGGGTGGCTTTGTTGGCGAAGCATGTGACTCTTGATTTCGGGTCAGGTCATGGTCTCAGGGTCATGAGATGGAGCCCTGTGTCAGGACCAAGTATGTCTGCTTGGGATTCTCTCTCTTTCTTCCTCTGCACATTCTTATACCCCCCCCTCTAAAAATGAATAAATAAGGGAGTATTTTAAATTTTTGATGTTTCATTCACATTGGTGGCATATTCATTAAATCACAAAAGTGATTTGTTCTGTTTCTGAAAGCTGATGGTAAATTAATAATTAAAAGTACCAAGTAGCATTTGTAAAAGCAAGCACGTTCTCTATGGCTACAAATGAATCCTTTTCATGTCACAACAGAATAAACAACGTATGAGTGCCCAGCCTTGGTGATTTGTCAGAATCGCGGTTTCCATGGCATTTCTGCACATCTTTCAAGGCAACTCGTTCTCTGCAGGCGAGTCGTTAGCATCGTCGCTTCTGTCTCTACTTGTTTTTATTAGAGTCAATCCTCCCTCAATACTCCCGCGCACTCAGAGCCTACTGTTTCCTTTCCAGTCTCATGGAGACAGCGCTGACATGCGGCACCGCAGAAACTTAGGTGGACGGCATACTGATCGGACTCCCGTACACTCTAAAACGGACTCCACAGTAAGTTTCTCTCTCCCGTAGACACAAGAGAAGAAGTGTTTGTGCCTTGTGATGAGCACCTCTAGGACCTCCCTGCGGCTCTCCTGCGCACCCCACAGCAGGGACCGCCACAGTCTGCCCTCGTCGATCTTACAGCCGGAGGTTGGTGCCTTTGGACCCCCTTCCTCAAATTCCCCCTGCCCCACTCCCCGCCTCTGGTGACACAAAGCTGATTTCTCTTCCTGGACTTTGGCTTTGGATTCCACATAGGAGCGAGATCATAGAGTGCTTGTCTTTCTGCACCTGCCTTGTGTCCCCAAGCATAACGCCTTCAGGGTCCTTACATCACGCGGCTTGTCCTCAGGTCATAACACGCTCCGTGCAAACATCTGTTTCAACATCGCTGTACGCAGGCTCATGAGCGTTTTCATGTGATGAAAACTCTGTCCAACACATTCAGTTCCCAGCAGTAAAACGCACGGAGTACACTGCAGAAGCGTCATCTGTGTGCTTCATTTGTAAGAGAATTTTAAATGTCCTGAAGTATTTTCTTAGCTTCAAACAGAGGCACAAAGTATCACTCAAATGACAGCAACCCAGCGGCCTGAAGCTTCCTGAAAGCTCTTACCAAGCTGAGGGAGAGACACAGCTCCAGCATTGGCCTCGACTCTGCCTCTGGTGAGGAGGGTTAGCGCAGGGACGGGGAGAAGCAGGGAGCCCCCACTCTGAGCTCCGCTGGCTCGGGCACAGCCCTGACCCTGCTGTAAAGCAGCCGTGAGGGCAGCCGTGCCCTCGCTGGGTCTGCGGAGCATCGGAGACGGCAGCACATAGCGGGCACCGAGCTCCAGACGGGGAGCGACGGCCAGCACCACTGTGTGGGCGTCCCCAGTGTTGGCAGAGTGGGGGCCAGGGGTCCCCTCCAGTGCCGGACTCAACAGCGCTGCTCGGCTGGCTTGGAATTCACAACCCCTCAGACACGCTCTACCAAACGCTGTCTATTAACTGTTAGATACATAATTTCTTTTTTGAAGGTTTCCCCACTTTTTAGGGGCTTCCACAGTATTTGTTGCCAAAATCCTGGAGGGAGAGACAAAGGCCAGGTGAGGGTGATGGGACGAGCCAGAGGACCACTCGCCCACATTCACAGATGCCCACTTGGGCGATGGCCCAGCACGCAGATCTAGCACATGGTCACCGCCTCCGGGAACCGGGGATGTTATCACAGGCCAAGTTCTTTAACCTTCGCTTCGACAAGACCAGAGTCCCCCAAGCCTGCCCCCAGCCGCACACAGCGCCCAGCCGCCCCCTGGAGGTCCTGCCGCAGGGGCGGAGCTGGCGGAGGCTCGCCTCCACGGGAAGGCACGTGGGCGTGACAGGTCCAACACGGGAGACGCAGGCTGGACTGGGGGTCCCCGGTGTGTCACAAGACACACTCGGTGCTCTCATCGGTACAGCCCGTGGCAGCTGTCTCCGTGCTCCTTCCAGATCCCAGTTTCTGTGAGAGTTGAGCTGCCCCATTAGAGCACAACTGTGTAGAGATAAGCCCACCCAGAGCTTTCAGGCAAATGAAACAGGGAGCAAAGGAAGCAACCCCCACATTTCTCTCCTTTGGCCAAACCAGCACCACCCCTAACCTGCTACTGGAGGACGTTGTTCTGTGATAGTGACACGCGGACAGATGCCCCGATCCCTGGCCAGGGCACCTCCCGGGGACACAGCTCCTCGTGAAGAAAGCGACGGGAGAAACCGGGTCGTTCAGAACTCTCGGGAATTTGGAATCGGAGTACGCAGAAAAGGGGAACAGTTTTCTTTGTTTCTTTTAATTAACACGTTAACGATCTGCACCATGTGCCCTAAAATTGGGGCAGGAGGACCCAGCTGCATCAGCTCAGAGGAACCACCAAGGGAGGAGGTGGAGGCACCGAGGAACCGCATGGGAGTGGCAGGAGGATGACGTCGGGCAAAGCCGACCCCTCAGTGACTGGGGAACGGCATTCCCGGTAACGAGAACGATTGTTCTCTGGAGGCTCAGCGCGACGCTGGTCCCTGGGAGACCCTTCACCCCGGGCAGCGGGAACAGCGACTGCAAGTTCATCCACGGCTTTGCAGGGAGGAGTGTTTGCAAAGTGACTCACAGAATAACTCGAGGCTTGTCCCGAAGCAGAAGGAAGGACATGATTCGACAACACTTCGCTCGAGAGTCTTACTCCTGTTCCGTGGTTCAGATGCCCAAGCAGGACAGTCCACGCCATCGGCTGCCACGAAAGATCGTACCAAGAACAAGCGCAGGGGCTCAGACCTGAGTGGGAAGCCCCAGGCTCTCATGAGTTAGTGACACCCGTGAACGTCACTTACGCAGCAGTCACTGACCCGAAGTGAACAGAGGAGCAAGAGGGACTCCACGACGAGGAACAGCTCAACCGCCTGCCACCCCTGACCGGGAAGAGCCCTCGCGACTCGCGTCAGCACAGGCCTCACTCCCACTCTCCTGTCCCAAAGCCTGAGACGCCCCCAGGACGGGCAACTCTTACATGTTTCTGAGCGAGGCTGACACATGACGTTGAGCTAGTTTCGGGTGTACAATGCAGCGAGCCGCTGAGTCTGCTCTGCTGACCGGTGTGGCCGGTATCTGTCCCCACGCACGCCGTCCCCATGCATGCCGTCCCCACACACGCTGTCCCCACACATGCTGTCCCCATGCATGCTGTGCCCACACACACTGTCCCCACGCACTCTGTCACCATGCACACTGTCCCCCACGCACACTGTCCCCACGCATGCCGTCCCCCACGCATGCTGTCCCCACGCACGCTGTGCCCACACATGCCGTCCCCATACACGCCATCCCCACGCATGCTGTCCCCCACGCACACTGTCCCCACGCACGCTGTCCCCCACGCACTCTGTTCCCATGCACCGGAGCTGCTGAGGTCGCCCTCTTCACTCTGAGGACAGATGTTGACTGAAACTACTCTTCAGCTGTCAACCATGAAAGGGTTTGTAGCCAACACAGTGCTGTAAACCACCCAAGCGGACTGTGTCCTTCCTGTTTATCCGGGATGGTCAAGCCTGTTTTCCTGGACGGAGACCAGTTTCCATTCCCTTCCAACCTCTCGGACTCGTCCAACCTCCAGGCCCTTCCCGTACCTCCTTCGGAGGCCAGACCCCTTTTCTTCTCCCCTGCCGTGCATCCCCATCCGCCCCCCTGCAAGGACACTGTGATGGCGTTAGGGGCGCACGGACCTTCCGGGATCCCTCCCCAGCAGGACCCTGATCCCGTCACACCTGCAACGTCTCTTCACCACGTGAAGTAGCAGGACGGTTCCGGGACGGGACTGCACGCCTTCAGGTTAGAGGACCGCATCTGCCGAGCTTCTTTGGGGACCGTATTCCTG
This sequence comes from Enhydra lutris kenyoni, assembly GCF_002288905.1. Taxonomy (NCBI): domain Eukaryota; kingdom Metazoa; phylum Chordata; class Mammalia; order Carnivora; family Mustelidae; genus Enhydra; species Enhydra lutris. The sequence continues at coordinate 855,888 of NW_019154146.1, read as the reverse complement.
AGGAAGGAGGAGAGAATGAAGACCAGCGGCCTGGGGGCTTTCTCCAAAGAGGCAGGTAGGGGTCGGGGACCCCGCTGAGGACAGGGGTCCGCCTCAATGGGGGGAGGAGGACGCAGCCCGTGAGAAGGTCCCGGGGGCGCAAAGGGACATGAATATGTGTCCAGATCAACTTTCATTGATTCGCTGAATTTTCTTGAGGGCGAGACCATGTTCTATCCACTTTCCAGATCTTTCCAGAAAGTCACATGGCAAAGACGGACGTGCTGCAGGTGCATCTGAAGTGATGCCCCCTCCATCAGCCATCGCCCAGGCCTCACTCTGGGTCCTCAGTGTGTGAGGAGAGAGAAGTCAGGCCCTGAGAGATGGGCCGCCCGCGGGGTTCTGTTTCCCATCCCTCCCCAGGACGAAGAGGGCAACTGGATGCATGGCCGTGGCTCGGGGAGTCCCAGCACCCGGAAGCCAGGGACCCGAAGCCTGTGGCTGCCACTCCAGATGAGGCAGGACGCCGGGGACCCCATGCAAAGCACAGCCACGTCGCGCGGAGCCCAGGGTCGGCTCGCTTCACAGAAGGACAGTCCCCCACGGCTTCCTGCCATTTGCAGAAGCTCCGTGAGGTTGGCAGCCCCCAGGGCGCTCCACTAGCGCAGTCCGGGACGATCACAGGAGACACTCAGGGAGGGCTCTTGTCCCTCGTGGAAAACACACAGAGCACGTCAGCCCAGTGCTCAGCCTCAGACACTTGAGGCTCGTCTCTCCACGCTGGTTGGTCCAGGAAAGCACGTCTGGATCGCGCAGTGAGTGTTTGCAGGTCTACCGACTCTCCCCGTCACCTTCCTGAGCTTCTGGAGTCTTCCATTGGGTGGGCGGGTCGAATGGAAGCTTCACCCCACAAAAGAAGCCTGCATGGGGTCAGCTCTTTTGAGGCATAACTGACAACAGTGCAAGTCACTGAGCGTGTACGATGCAATGAGCTGGTATTCGTGGACGTGACCCAAAAATGTAGTTCCGTTCTGGAAAATGGAAGTTATCATTGTCGATGACGGCTCCACTACCAAAGCTGTTACAACAGTCTCTGGCCCCGTTCTCGGTACACAACCCAGAACCTGCAGGACGTTGATTCAGGGGTGCACTCCTCCCCCCATGTCGGTGCACCCCTCCAGAGCCCTGCGTGTGTCCGGGCTCTGACTGACTCAGACACAGTCTGTGCTTCAAAGCGGATGTGCGGGACAATTCACGCATCGACGGCATCGGGGAGAGGAAGACGCAGGGGTCCGGGGACCTAGCCAGCGGGCGTGGACGGACTTGCTCCTCTGTCCTCTGAACACGCCATGTGTACCGTACCCAAGTAGTCACTATTCCGAAATCACTAATATCTAACTTGAATGCATCAATATGTAAACAAAAATGAGGAAACTGAACTTATTTATTTTTTACCCTTGACTTGGAGGCAATTTTCACTGGGTCAAATATAAGCGTTTACAAGGAGAACCGTGCTATTGAAAACTGACGAAGGAAACTACTGTAAACGAGCCAACTTATTTTTAAATGTGTCTGTAAAGGCAAGGCTCTTCTTTCCTCTCGTGTTTGTTTCATACTCAGAAAATGGTTTTTTACTCAAATGAAACACAGTATCAAATTATTTTCATTCTAAATGAGTAACACTGAGTAACAAAGTAAGACAAAACAAGGTTTCCATTTTTTTGTTTTTTGTTTTCGTAGATGGGGACGACTGGTGCCTGGATCCAAACACAAGGCTAAGAAGAGGCTTTGAGAGATCAAATGCTCCCAGAAAGTTGACTAGCTTCACTTTTGAGTAAAATCTTATTTTTACTCAAAAGTAAAAGTTAAGTAGAAAAGAAAACAGTAGCCATGGGCCCACTTATAAATCTGTTTTTTCTGTACAAAGAATATTTGATGTGGGGATAATGGGATGCTTATTCTAGAGAAATCCCTGATTTCCAGTTACCACGAGAGGATTATCGCAAGCCCAAATGCCAGGACATACGATGGAATCCAGTCGTGCGGGCACGTCAGGTTTATTTTAAAATAAGAAGAGGCCTGAAACAAGGGTTCAAACTGAGGAAACGGAATTCAAAGTGAGTCCACACGCGTGTCCACACTTTCCTATGTTCATGGTTGGAGAGGGTTCCTGTGGGCCCACCGCAGCCGGCTGGGAGGGACAGCACGAGGCGCTGACCACGCCGCTCTGAGGGCCGTGCAGGGGTTCAGTCCCTGGAGACCTGCACCGCCTTCGCCAGGGTCGGGTCAGTGAGCCTGGCGCCATGGGCATGATCCTCAGGACGGTTGCCGCAGTGACACCAAGAAAGGGGGTGTCTGGCTTAAGTCTCTGGAGAGCAGAGAAGGGGGAGAGCCTTCCCGGCCAACAGGAGTCGCACACTGTACGAGCAAAGCCAGGGCGACGGCCGACGCAGGGTGAGACGCGGGCTTCGCCCTCCTCGGTGGCCTCCTTAACCCATCAGCAGGTCCAGAGTGAGGGGCCTATCCGTGAGACCCAAGAACGGGAGTGAGGACAAGAGACGTGAGCTGCCCATCATTCCAGGTAGGACTAGAAAGAACGTCAAAAACCATTTAAAAAATATTTTAAAATGTAGCACAGTGAGACAGTGGTAAGTGAGTGTTGTATCAAGAAGGGTCCCCATCTTCTTTATCCATCCGTCTGTTGATGGACATCTAGGTTCTTTCCATAGTTTGGCTGTTGTGGACGTTGCTGCTATAAACACTCGGGTGCACGTGCCCCTTCGGATCACTACGTTTGTATCTTTAGGGTAAATACCCAGCAGTGCAATTGCTGGGTCATAGGGTAGTTCTATTTTGGCGATTCACAGACCTGTACCCCTGGGGATAAAAATATATTATATGTTTATAAAAAATAAAATTTAATAAAAAAAAGAAGAAGGGTCCCCATTTCGGTGATGACGCCAGAGGCTGGTACGCTCGCGAGGCAAGTGCGCACGTGAGTGCATGTGTGTTCGTGTGTGTGGACTCACCGTCTCGCACGTCCCATCGCAGGAAGGGCACGGACACCACGTTCGTCACTCTGCTCGTGGCTGTGAAGACGCCCTGACGGAGGGCTCCCCACCGCACGCGCTGCGCTAGGAGGGACCCCGCATGGACCCACTTGGGCAGTGCAGGCGAGCACAGGGACCTCCCGTCCACAGAGCACCTCTGCACGGACCAGGGATGGCGCCTCGGGGGCTGGACGTGGGCCCGCGCCGGCGCCGCTCTGGCCCAGATGCCTCACGCAGGGAGCCCGGCAGCCGCACCGACCGCGGATTTTCCAGGCTGAATGGAGACGCGTCTTTAACGAGTGGCCTGCAGACTCGGCTGGCTGGAAGCAATCGCAGGTGGACTCACAGGACGCTGGATGCGGACGAGGCAGAGACCAGCAGCGCGTTCTCTGCACACCCCGGGGCGGCAACGGCCGCTCCCTGGCGCAGGACCCTGCGCCTCCGCTCCGCCCCGGCCGCCCCTCCCGGCTCCTCTCCACCCGCTCCGGTCCCTCGTGCGGACGCCGAGCCTCTGTCCTCACCCTTCCCTGTGCCCCTCCCCGTCCTTCCGCACTACCGCGTCCGTTCCCATGACCTCAGCGTCCCGTGTACCCTTCCAGATTCGCACATCCAGACCCACACGCCCTAGAGCTCTGCCTTTCCAGTCACGTGAACGCTCTGAACCACATGTTTCCTGCCGCACTGGGGTTGCCTCAGACACAGCACATGACCGTCTCTTCCCAGACTCCCCTTGGGCCTCTGGGGATAGACGACAGCACGATTTCCTTCTTCCTCAAACACACCTACCTCCTGAGTGTCCCCCAACCTGATCCAGCACATCCTTGTCCCGAGTCACCCGATGGGGCTGGTCGCCTCACAGAGCAGCACGCAGCGGCAAAGCACCCGTGCACAGGTTATCGCTGCTGACAGGGCCCGGTTACGAGCCTCCATGGGAACAGCAGAGTGTTACGATTCCAGTTTTATAAATAAGAAAACTGAAGTCCCAAGAGCGTCATGCAGCTGGCTGAAGCCCGCAGCTGGTGAGGCAGGACAGGATCATCGGAAGGATAACCCGGGCTCCGTGGTGAGCCCCGTCCTGAGCCCCATGACCTCTGCTTGCCTTCGTGCCCTTCCCTGTCCACACTCATGCCGGACTTTCCTTTCACCCCAAACAGATCCCGTTCAGGGGAGGCCTGGCTTCCCGTGGCTGGTGGTGCACTGGCCGCTCACAAACCTCGCACTTCCCGGGAACGTGTGAGACCCTCAGCCGCTGCGGCCGCACGCCAGCCCAGACCTTCGGGCACCACGAGTGCGGACCCGCCAGCTCTTCCGGGTCTGTTCCTTGCAGATGCTGTCGCCGCCTTGAATGCCACTCCTCCTGCCGTGTTCCCTCACCTGGGCCTTCTCCTGGGAGACTCACCTCTAAGGGATTCCTCTGCTCATGGCTCCCCATTCCCAGTAACCAGAGGAAGTCCCCTTGCACTCCCACGACACCCCATGACCCAGGTCACAGCGGACACACTGCCCTCCTGTGTGGCTGGCTTGAGGACTGGGCTGCCCATGGACACCCTGCGTGGCTGCCCCGCCTCCTGCACCCTTCCTGAGCCGGGAGCACCCTCGCAGACTCGCAGACTCGCAGCCCCGCCCCACTGGCAGAAGCAGTGCCAGCCTTTGCCAGCCTCGCTCAGAACCCTCCTGGCATCACGATCGGGGTCTGTGGTGGCTCCTTTTAGATGGGGACCACCGACCTTGCAGGAAGTTGGGGCTGCGGATCTCTGACGCGGGCGGGAGTGTTGTCCAGGAGTTGGCAACCCTTGGCCCATCGGGATGGCTGCTCAGACCACGGGTAGTGCCACAGGCTGAGCCGTGTCTTCAGACGTTAGGGCAGGTGTACGGTGAGGACACAAAACCAGGAGGAGTTCTCGGTCATTATGAAACCATGACCTATGCCCCTTGTTTGTGACTCATACTCACACCCTCATGGTCCACGTGCACGATTTCTGCCTCTGGGCTCACGGCCTCCTCAGCAGCCTGCCCCCCCACCGCGCTGAGCCTGTTCCCCCACAGCTCCAAGCCCGGCTCGGATGGCTTCTCCCACCTCCTCCCACAGCCACTCGCACTCACTCCTCACTCTTCTCCCGCCCCTGCCGTGTTTGCCGCGGGGCTGCAGAACCGCCATATCCCCTAGGTGAAGTCTCCTTGACGTTTGCATACTGTCTGCATCCCTTTGACCCCAGAAACCTGAAGGAAAGCCTCACATCAGTGGATTCATGCATGGGGGATGCTCCAGGTGCCAGGTCCGCACGGTGTGGGGCGGGGGCTGGCACCCACGCCCACTGGAACACGTGGTACCACTCGGCCGGGCCTTGACCCCGGCCTCCCACCCAGGCCCCATGGCCCCGTGGTGAGAAGGCCGTGGGTTGCACAATTGAGGCAGTGGCCGGGATCCCTCACTGGGGAAAGGCACCAGAGTTCCCTCCACTAGGTGACTCATGCTCCGTCTTTCATCTTGCCGGGCAGGGCCTTGTCTGTGGCTGCCTCAGAAAAATCTTTCCATTTCATCATAGTTTAATAGTTTGTAGATCGTGCTCTTCAACAAATAATTAAAACCATCCCTAGCCTCCCGGGGCAGGAGCCCACGGAGGAAAGGCTAACGAGATATTTTTGGACATCACACACGACTGTCATAGATGCTAAAAGTCATTTATGTTACTCACCCTACCTCCAAGTTCCACATACGAACGTAAAAGGCGGCTATTACCAGGCGATTATAAACAGACACAATTAAAACATTCAAAGTAGTTACTAATAGGAGCATTTTGCAAACATGACTAAATCAGATGGTTTTAATTCCTTCATTGCAGAATAAGAATTAGAAATAAGTGGGTTGAATCAGAGCCTCAGAACAGAGTGTTTTCTCCGCTCCCATGAATCTCTGATGGTGTGAACGTTTCTGAACTCGTGTCTGCACCCCTCCTGAGGCGGGGTTTCCTTACAGGGGAACAAAAAGACTCGTTCCACTGTTTCAAACATTGTATAAATATTTGTCTGACACAGATGCGTTGATAGTCACCCAGGAACACCCCAACGTAGGAGCCGTTCCCTCCTTGAAGACACTGCACAGGCTCAGTACACGACTCGCGTATCCGTTCCCCACAGAACCCCGTGCATTCTTCTCAGGGCTGTTTAACCCCACAAGTCTCCCCAGCAGAACCCCACAGAACCAAACACAGCAACCAGACATGGTGTTTTTAATAAGACGCGTTGAGGTATAATCTACGTACTAGTGTCCTACACACCTCAGGTGTAGCGTGTGACCAGCTCCGACAAACAAGTGTGCAGGAATTACCACCACCATCAAGATGCAGAACAAGTCCGTGACCCCGAGACCCCCACGTGTCCCCCCACCCAGGCCCCGGGCCAACCCTGACTCGCTCGTTGTCACTACGGATTGCTGTTTCCATCTCTAGAATTTCCATGAATTGAATTGAACAACATGTGGCCTTTCAGTTGTTTTTAACTTTAGGAGTTTATCGACGGGTAAGTGAAGTGAGGTGTGCGGTCTGGAAGTTTGATGTATGTCGCCCGTGAGACCATCACCGTGATCAGTATGACGAGTCTGTGCATCGCTCCCCGCAGGATCCCACATGCCCTCCAGATCTTTCCGTTGGGCTCCTCCCTGCTCCCCGATGTCATCCACAGACACTGATCTGCTCTCTGTCCCTACAGACAGACGTGCACCGTCTACACGTCCATACCCGGGACCCACAGGACACACTCTTCTGTCCGGCTTCCCTCGATCAGCGTGACCATCCCGAGGCAGGTCCACATGGCTGTCCCCTCCAAGAGGCTGAGCAGGACTGCGCTATTTGGCTCTTACCCTAATCATGAACCTTTTGATAAAGTTCTGAGTTGTTTCTGGGTTTTGACTCTTAAAGCTGCTCTGAACATCCATGTACAAATATTTGCTAAGACACATGCCTGCCTCTCTCTTAGGTAAGTAGGAGCAGAGGCTATGGCACACAGGGAGTGGGTTTAGGTTTTAAGAAAATGCTGGACCATTTCCCAAGTTGGTTGTCATCTACACACATCCAACGGCCGTGGCCCGTCCGTCACCTCGCAAACACTCCAGCAGGGGCGTGGTGGGCGGTGCTGCCACGTGTGGCTTTAATTCGTCTGCGGAGGTGGGGCACTTTTCCATGGGATCGTTTGTCGCCCGTCATCCGTCTTGCTTGATGTAAATGGGCTGTTTTCTCACTGTGAGTTCTGATACTACGAATGATGTCTGGATGCGAGTCTTTGACCAGACACAGTGGTTACAGACAAGTTCTCCCAGTGTGGGGCTTGTCTTTTTATTATTCAGCCTTAGAAAGGCAGATGATTTTAAACTAATTGGAACTATAGCTGATATTTCCCAAGAGGATTCTGCACCCGTGAAGTATGGCAGGAAAGTCAGAGGACGTGGCAAGTCCCCAAAATGAAACACAAAATGGGAATTCCAGTTCCAGCCTGACACACAGAGAGCGTGGACCCCCGTCTCCTCCTCACAACTGTAAAATCCTGGAAAAACATTGAAATTCAGCAACTTTGCTTAGATCCACTGGGGAACGGAGGTCACAGGGAACCCCTCAGTCCCCCCCCCGAAATCTGAAGGTGCAGGTGCACCGAGACCCACATAGACACGGGCCACAGGCTGGTGGGAATGCCTCAGTGGCAGTTTGGACAAACAACTTTGCAGGAGCACAGTGCGGACAGTCATGAAGGAGAGTCCCTGGACGGCAGTCTCCAGGGAGGCTCCCACATTCATGGATTTCGCCTCTCAGATTTCCCAGTTGCTTGTGATAAGGAGTCAAGAAAGAGCCCTCGTGTTGGTGGCAGAAAGGGGAGAAAAGACATGATTTCACAGGATGCACAGAGAGATCTCCACAGCAAAAGCATATAGTCTGGGGGAAAGGACTCTCCTGTCCCGCCTGGAGGGAGGCAATCCTGGACTCCAGCCCCCACCGGCCCCCAGGCTCAGTTAAGGAAGGAAAAAGCCAAGATTCGCATGAAGGGAAGAGCCCAGGTTCAGAAGCCCAGTACATGGGGAAAGTCAACCAAAAAGTAAATAAATAAAATGCTTCCCCTCCCCACTCTGTACTGGGCAGGTGGGGCTCCCTCTAATGACAATTGATTTCAGCCCAAAGATGTTAGCTAAGGAGAAGGTCTTAGGGAGATGAGCACAAGGACATGGAGGTCCTGGCAACTCGGCTGGAGGGACACAGCCAGGCCCACATCCTGCCGACTCCCCGCTGAAGGCTCACCGCACAGCTCATTGCGTCCGCTCTAACCCGCCAGCCAGCAGACAAAGAGCCGCGCTAAGGGACCAGAAATGGAGCAGCATGAAGAGAGTTGGCGTGCTAACCAGACACAGACATGCCGAGCGTTTAGGGATTATCAGAGCAGGACTCTAGAAGGATGGGGATCCGTACCCTAAGGCTCTAAGCTAAATGAAAGTATGCAAAATGCAAGAAAAATGGCTCATACAGGGCTAGGGATGGAGACTCCAAGGACGTATCAAAAGGTACTGCTATAAACAAAAACACTGGCCAGACAAGAAATACAGAAAAGCCCTGGGTGCATCGGTGGACGGGACACAGCTGAGGAACGGCTCAGTGACTTGAAGGTATGTCCGTAGAAATTCCCAGCTGAAATGGAAACAGAGAAAATAATTAAAAAAAAAAAAAAAAACAGAACAGAATATAAAAGAATTGCAGGACAACTTTAAAATGTTTAGCAAACACGTCATTACAGTACCAAAAGGACAAATAATAGAGCTCAAAGGACATCTGAAGTCATGACAGCCAAGAATCACCAATCAACAGGGAAACACAAACCAAAACCACAGTGAGACCTCCCCTCACGCCCGTCAGAACGGCTCAAATCAACAACCCAGGACACAGCAGACATTGGCGAGGAGGCGGAAAGAGGGGAAGCGGCGTGTGCTGTTGGTGGGAAGGCAAACAGGTGCCGCCATCGGGAGATCACGGTGGAGGTTCCCAAGAAGTTGAACATGGAACTACCCCCCGATTCAGCAATCAAGGAAAACAACTCCTAAAAGTTATTGATGGAAAACAAACCACAGATCCGGGAAACCCAGAGGATACTATGCAGCAGGACGAACAGTGAATTCACACACACACAGAGACATACACACACACGCTTTGGCATAAGACAAGTCACATTTAAACTATGGAAAGATAAAGACAAAGAGAAAATCTTTAAATAAATCCGGGGGGGGGAACCCCAACCTACCTGAACAGGAACAAGGATATAAATTATTACTAAATTTTCTTCAGAAACCACACAAGCAAGAAAAGAGTGGGATGAAATATTACAAGTGTAGATATAAAAAATCCACCAAACTAGAATTCCATATTCGGAATAATTATCCTTCTAAAGTAAAGTAGCAATAGAAAATGTCTTGGAGAATCCAAAAGCAAAGGAAGGCTCATGAACGTGCCCTCAGAGAAGGAGCGTAAAGGAAGGTAACGCGCAATCTTTATTTTTCTTATTTTGAAGTGACCTGGAAGATAACGTGTTTACATTGTAATATGAGTAGCAACATTGTATCAGGCTCAACAGCATATGGATAATGAAATAAATGGCACAAGTAGGGCCGAAGGGGCTAAGATAACTGGGAACACTTTGTTACAAGAAGCCTACAGCACCCACGAAGGGGTCCGGTGGTATTCATGGATTTATATTCCATGAAAATTCATGTTTCAAACTCTAAGACATCAAATAAAAATGTTTATAAGAGAAGTATAAATAATATATTAAGATAGGAGATAAAATCACATCATAAAATGCTCAAAACCAGAGAAGGCAGAAAAGTAGGAAAAAAACAGAGAACAAGTACGGTAAAGAGAAAATAGCTAGAAACACGGCAGATATTAATCTAAATATGCCAGTAATCAATCACTTTATTTTTTTTTAAGATTGTATTTATTTATTTGAGAGAGAGAGTCAGAGAGAGAGAACACAGCGGGGTGACGGTCAGAGGGAGAAGCAGGCTCCCCACTGAGCAGGGAGCCTGATGCGGGGCTCAATCCCGGGGCCCTGAGATCATGACCTGAGCCGAAGGCGGCCGCTTCACTGACTGAGGCCCCCAGGCGCCCCAGTCGTCAATCACTTTAAATGTAAAGGGTCTGGAAACACCCGCTGAAAGAGGAACTTCAAGAATGGAGGATAAAGCAAGATCTGACTGCCTGTTGTCTACACAAGATGCACTTGGAAGGTTAGAGCTTTTGCCACAGGTTAAAAGCAGGAGGATGAAGAAAGATCCCGCACGGAACACTAAGCGAAGGATCGCTGCATCGGCTACACTGGTTTTAGAGAAAACAAACTTCACAAGAAAAATTGGGGGGAATCAAATCCAACAGAAGCGCAAGGAGAAGCAGGCGCCCTGCTCCCTGGAGGCATCGACACCCCCTCCCAGCCGACCAATTACAAAAGCACCGGCCATTGGAGACATATCTTGAGAGAAGTTGCTGTGGCTGATATCGAAGAGGTTACTGCCTATGTTCTCCTCTAGGATTCTGATGGATTCCTGTCTCACGTTGAGGTCTTTTATCCATTTTGAGTTTATCTTTGTGTACGGTGGAAGAGAATGGTCGAGTTTCATTCTTCTGCATATGGCTGTCCAGTTTTCCCAGCACCATTTATTGAAGAGACTGTCTTTTTTCCACTGTATATTTCGCCAAACTGTGAAAGAACCAAAATGCCCTTCAACGGACGAATGGATAAGGAAGATGTGGTCCATATACACTATGGAGTATGATGCCTCCATCAGAAAGGATGAAACCCAACTTTTGTAGCAACATGGACGGGACTGGAGGAGATTATGCTGAGTGAAGTAAGTCAAGCAGAGAGAGTCAAGTATCATATGGTTTCACTGATCTGTGGAGCATAACAAATAGCATGGAGGACAAGGGGAGATGGAGAGGAGAAGGGAGTTGAGGGAAATTGGAAGGGGAGGTGAACCATGAGAGACTATGGACTCTGAAAAACAACCTGAGGGTTTTGAATGGGCGGGGGGTGGGAGGTTGGGGGAACCAGGTGGTGGGTATTAGAGAGGGCACGGATTGCATGGAGCACTGGGTGTGTGCAAAAATAATGAATACTGTTACGCTGAAAAAATAAAAAATTTTAAAAAAATATAAGGTAAACCAAACCAAACAAAACAAAACAAAAAACAAACAAACAAACAAACGAAACAAAAGCACCGGCCGGGTTAGAGCTGGTCTGCCCTAAACTACCGGTCAGCTTGACTTCGTGAACACTTCTGGAACACCGCATCCAACAGGTCTACAGCGAGCACCCCCAGACCACACCACACGTTTGCCCATAAAGCAAAACTCAACAATTCTTCTTTTAGTCTAAAAAGCTCTAGTATCTGTTTTTACCGGGCACAAATGCAAGTGACACAGGTGATCCGCAATTCCCATCAAAACGTGCGAACTTAAACACCGAGAATCTGAGGTCCTACCACCTCCACAGCGTTCACGGTCACGCATCCCATGGAATCATCCCACAGCGCCAGGGGACAGCCTTGCCGTAACCCCAGTGCCCGGGACCCACAGCCACGTCCTTCTGCTCTCCAACAGGTGCAGAACCGTTCACAAAGCAGCTCCCCGTCCCCTCAGTGGCTCAGGGAAGCCACCAGGAGCCACACGCTTCCTCAGTCTAGATGTGCTTCTGCCTCGTCGCCTTGTTGAAGCTCCAGCCGGGAAAGTAGCGTGAATATAAACCGAGTTTCCGACTGGCCTCCTCCGTCTTCGTCTGACATTGAAGGCACTTGCACTTGTTTCCTAAGTCCTGAGGGAAACAAAGCATGACTTCTAACCTAGAGAGGCTAATGATCTTAGTTGTGGGTTAAATTTAGAATTTTATAACAAAGTAATAATGGTCTGTTCATCTAAACATTATCGATTTTTAAATCCCTTTCATGCACTTGAATTAGGACACAAAGCTTACTCCCGATATACGGACGGTACGTGCTTTTGGTTTGGGCAGCAGGGTTCAGGGCTTCTCTGGGGTCCCGCGGGCATCAGCCCTCCACACCCCGAGGTTACAAACCCACTGTGAGACGGTGAGAACCAGCCGAGCCTGCCGAGGAAGGCTTCCACGGGACCCCCGCACGCAGGCACGACTGCTACCGTCGATGCCCGTGGCTCTCCCTAAGCCTGTGCTCCTGTGAAGGCAAAGCAAGAGTCCTGGGCTGTCAGTTTTTAGGCTAAAATCTCAGGACCCTGCCAGAGAGAGCCATCGTCCTCCAGTCCGTAACGGCGCTGTGTGTGTCTTTCCTTTGCCGTGGACCCCCAGCATGTCGCACCATCTGCAATTTCCCTCCGAGCACTCGGGTGTCAGATCGACAGCCCCTGGGGAACTGACCTGAAAGTTGGGGGGTCAACGGCAGCACGGTCTGGGGCACTGGCTGGAGAGTGTTACGTGTTGCCCCTGTGCCACGAGGCCCCGGGGCTGGTGTGCCCCCTGGAGCGTGTGCTCCCAGACAGGCCTGCGTCCGGAGCGGTCGCTTGTGGGCCGTCTGCTGGTTCCTTGGTCGAAGCCGACGGTGCCGGTGGTGGGGGTGTCCTGTCGCGGAAGCCCGAGCGGACCGACCCGTCGCCCAATCTCGTTCTCCTCTCCCGCTGGGATCCCCGCTGCCTGAGTCCACATCATTCAGACCGGCCCCGGGTCCTGGCTCTGCTCCCTTCCTTCCCCTCTTCCTCCTCTGCTCTCCGTGGCTAATTCTGCTTTCCTCTCCCATCGCCTCCGCTCTGCTACTGAGGTCATCTTGTGGTGTTTTCCAGATTGTATTTTCCAGTTCCAGATCTTCCATTTCATACGTATATTTAATTATTACCCTGTTTACCTCCTGATAATTCCTGTATTTCCATTCATTTAATTTTTTTTTCCTTTTATCTCAACAAGCGCAGTTACAACAGCTGTTGGCGCCAACACCTGAGTCGTCTCAAGGTTGGCCTCTTCTCACGGTCTTTCCTCTTGACAGTGGGTCACATTTGCTTATTCTTTGTATGTTAAATAGATTTTAATTGTATGTTGGACATTGTGAGTGTTACCTTGTATCAACTTTTGGTTACATCTTCACCTTCTTGAAGCTGTTGTTAGTTTTGTTCTAGCAAACTAAGCTCCTGGTTACGTTCAGTCCATAGTTCTCACCTGCAGTGAGCGTGAGTTCAAGCGAACATTTAACCCTCTGAGCCCCGGCTATGCTGATCTGGGTCTATTCTGTGCACGGGTGAGTCAGGTTTCAGGCTGAGCCGGGTGTGGGTTTACATACAGAATAAGGAGAACCCTCTTGTGGATTCCCCCTCGCCCTGCAGCCCCCACGGGCTTCTGTCCACACTTCCTCCACCAGGAAGCCGGCCGGATTCCGCTCGAGTCCTCGTTGCTGTGCAGCTGCAAACCTGAGTTCCTAGTGGCTTGTTTTTCACTTCCACAGATCTTTATTCTATGGGTTCATTCATCTCTTGAGCCTTTCAGTTTTCTTTTTCTCAAGCTTCGGGCATTATATTTTTATATTTCTAGAGTTTCCATTTGGCTCTTTTTGATAATTTCCATTTCTCCACTTGGTTCTCCTCTGTTTCCTCCATATTTACATCTTTTCCTCTGAATCAATAAGCATGTTTGTAAAGCTGCTTAAAGTCCGTTTTTGTCAATCTAACATCTATGTTTCTCTTTTCTGCTTCACAGAACACATTTTCCTGTTTCTATGCCTAACTAGTGATGTTTGTAATCGTTTATCCATTTTGGTCAGATTAAGGACATAGCCAATGCTTCTCAGTAGAAAGCCTGGGCTGTTTCTCCTTCCTCTAAGAGTGTTGAGTTCTTCAAAGGGCCAGTGGTGCCCAAGCGACGTGACCTGGGCAACGCAGTACCAGTCTGGACCCAGAAGTGACGGACTCCCGCATCCAGCCCTCATGTCTCTGCACCCCAGCGTCTTCCCTCCCAACTGGGCGGCATCCACATCCACACGTTCCATCCCCCTTCCTGTGGCGTAAGACACTGCTGCTCTGAGCGCAGCACCAATAACCTCGGAGGTGAGCCCCTGGAGAAACAAACTTGACCGCTGTGTGGCCATCGAGGTCACCCTGACCGGGGAGTCCGTCACAGAGAAGATGGGAACGGAAGGACAGCACTGTGGACACTGTGAGTGTCAGGGCTGGCAAGCGCATGATCCATTAGGACACTGAGGTGACCGAGGTCGATGTCCTCATCGAGTCTGATGGACAGACAGGCAGATCTTCAGTTGGCTCCTGATGGTGATGTTCGGGAGGTTGCAAACGACACCGGGGTTACCCACCATTAGAAAAAGGCATGTTATGTTTGGGCGAGTAGTTCCAACCAGACGTGGAGTGTGTGGGGTCCCCACTACAGTCCAAGGTCTATCCTCTGACATCATGTGTGTGTGTCTGTATCAAAATCCCAAAAAGTCTTCATACAGGGTTATACTACTTCCCAGGTGTGGTAATTTTATTATTTTATGTGAAGTGAGATGTAATTTTGACTTTTGAAGATATAAATTGTTTGTCCATACAACATTTAGAAAGTGAAACTAGAGACGGCACATTGTTATCTCAACTCCTATAGATTAGAGACGAAAATACCTCTTATTTTTTTTAATCATTTTTTAAATTTATTTTCAGCATAACAGTATTCATTGTTTCTGCACCACACCCAGTGCTCCATGCAGTCCGTGCCCTCTCCAATACGCACCACCTGGTTCCCCCAACCTCCCACCCCTCCACCTCTTCAAACCCTTCAGATTGTTTTTCAGAGTCCATAGTCTCTCATGGTTCACCTCCCCTTCCAATTTCCCCCAACTCCCTGCCCCAACTCCCCATGTCCTCCATGCTATTTGTTATGCTCCACAAATAAGTGAAACCGTATGATAATTGACTCTCTCTGCTTGACTTATTTCACTCAGCATCATCTCTAATGAAACCATATTACGTTTCATCAACCACCACACCCACACCCCCAACCTGACTCCAGCAATATGATCTTTCAGGAAATCCACTCCTCATAAGGTTTCTCCTGTCAATAGCATAATATGTATTCTTAAAATATAAGCTCTATTTTTAAAATTAACCAAAATATTTTTATCATACCTTAAAAATTAATGATCAATCTTTAGTTCCAATGTCCCGTTGGTGTTCAAACTTCCGCTTATCTTGCGTCACATCTTTGTAATACTGATGCTTCATGACATGTCAGGACTGGTTGGCGCATCTCTCACATCTATTTTACTCCTATGGGTCCTGCATCTGTCTCTCCATTTCCTTCCTAGGCACCGGTTACCTGTGACAGCCATTTCTACAGCCTGAATTTTGGTGATTTTGGTGACTGCACACTACGGCACCTTACGGCACTTACAGTTACGGGCTTCTCCGTCTTCTTTCCTCCCTGAGGGTCAACAACTGGATTTAGACTTGACCAGGTTTTATTTTGGTTTGTTGGATGTTATAAAAGATGGGTCATGTTTGGGGCGCCTGGGTGGCTCAGTGGGTTAAAGCCTCTGCCTTCGGCTCAGGTCATGATCCCAGGGTTCTGGGATCGAGCCCTGCATCGGGCTCTCTGCTCCGTGGAGAGCCGGCTTCCTCCTCTCTCTCTGCCTGCCTCTCTGCCTACTTGTGATCTCTGTCTGTCAAATAAATGAATAAAATGTTTAAAAAAAAAAAAAAGATGGGTCGTGTTTATCCTAAGAAGGCACGGAGTGTCCAGCTGTGTCTTTCTGTGCTCGGAGTACACGTCCTGCTGGTTGACTCCATCAGGGTTCACAGAAGCACCGGGTCCTCTCGTGCCCTTCCTCCTTCTTCAGCAGAAATGCTTCCTTCTGTGAAAGACCCCGTGGTCTGTGGTTGGCTAACATGCAGTCACCACAAAAGAGGAAAGACAACGAAGGCCCTTCTGTCAGATTTCACCATTTTCAAAACAATGTGTCAGTCCATTTGCATCCTAGAGGCAGGACCAGCCAGTCGGTTTGCGGCTGGACCTCACTCGATTCATGCCCGCTGTCTTCTGGAGTCATCCCCGCTGTCTCTGGTTGTGTCTTTGCCGGTCAAGGGCCAGATGATCTCAGCTCTACTCCGGCGTTTCTTCCTCTGGGTCCAGACGCAGCAATTCTTCAGGACACCTGACGCCTTCTAGTGGGAAATGGCAGGGCAGGACGTCATTTGGAGCTAGAGGTGCTCATGACCACTGGACAAAATTAGGGGACTCTTTTTAACTATAAAATACATCATGAGTTCATTCTGATGTAGCCAATTACACTCAAAACTCTGGGTTGTTCTAAACCTCTTCTATCTTACATGTGTGCTTCCTTCATCCCATGCCAAGAAACTTGGCTCTAAATAATGCTGTAAGTGGCAGAGTGAAATCCTGTGTAACTACTAACTTTCCTTATCCCACAATACCACGCCCAAGGGTCTTAGAATAATAATGTCCACATGCTTATCCAACAATATGATTATAATAAAAAATGATTAGCTTTTCAAAGTTCTTTTTATCTTTAATGTGTTCTTTATCAAGAACATACAGTAGACTGTGTTTTAGGGTCACTGTAATATTTTCTCTATGTGCGTTTCACCAACCGTATATACATTAATATTCACTTGTTTCTTTTCGTGTTTGGATTTTGGGAAATTGAACTTTAAAGATCTATTTGCATTTTATGCTTATGTAAATAATTTGTATGACACCAAGTTAAAGGTACAAAACAAGTTATATTCGAAGAAGTCTGTGCTGTTCTAAGATGGCAGGTGTCATGACATACCCACCCCTGCTACTGCCTTCTCTTGTGGACGACGCTTCAGAAGTTCTCTAGCTCTTACAGGGAGACATACGTAATGGTCTCCTCCTGTTTTTAGACTAAGTGGTATGTTGTGTATGGTTTTCCAGACTGACAGTTTTAATGCCAAAAAAGCTCTGTGGTGCACAATCAGAACCCAAGGTCTTGCATTTGGCTTATGTCCACAGAAGACCACCTGCGTGGGAAAGAGAGTACTTCGGCGGTAATTCAGTGATCGTGCTGCGTCGTGGGACGTCTACTCTGTGCCCGGGATTTTATATACTTAATTTGTTTACTCCTCAAAATGATCTCATCAAGCAAGACTTATTGTCTCTGATTGAAAGAGGACAAAAGTGATTCTCAGATACAACTTTCTCCAAGTCACGCACCTAGAAAGCCACGGTTTGTCGTACTCAATACACGTGTCCTCTGTAAGGCTCGTGCATGTCCAACATCTCCAATATCACAGGTTTACATTAAAGACCATTGCACTGCCTTCCTAGCACAGAGCTGGCCATTTGCTGCCATAAAAACTACTGCGGCAATTTTCATTGTCTTAACCAAAGAGATTCTATTTTTTTTTTAAAGATTTTATTTACTTATTTGACAGAGAGATCACAAGCAGGCAGAGAGGCAGGCAGAGAGAGAGGAGGAAGCAGGCTCCCCTAGAGAGCAGAGAGCCCGATGCGGGGCTCGATCCCAGGACTCTGAGATCATGACCTGAGCCGAAGGCAGCGGCTTAACCCACTGAGCCACTCAGGCGCCCCGAGATTCTATTTTTGATTATGTAAAGGAATGGCTCTCATCAGACGATTCTGCACACTTGGTAATTTCCAAAAAAGAAAATAAACTTTTTTTTAATCTAATAAATGTGTTTCTGTGTTCTGTGGAATGTTCAGGTGGTGCTCATCTGAAGGTCTGACCTTCCTACAAGCAACACATTTGGAAAACAAGGTCTACAACTTGGCTACGGGGCTGCGGGAGAGTGTTCTGAAAACCTCGGCAGGAACATTCTGTACAAACTCGCTCCCACTGAAGGACCCCTAGAGTCCGTAACAGACCCTGAAGACTAGTGAATGGAGCCTCATCAAAGAAATCGTACTAAGTGACCAGCCCTAGATATTTGCTTTGTGTTGCAGTAAACATTACGTATGTCTTAGAGATTCATTGTAAAAAAACAAGGGAAATATTAAAAGTAGAACTGAAAAGATTTTCTGTGACTTCTGTGCCGAGCAATTGCTGTCTAGCAGACCTTAAAACAAAGCACAGTGCCTTGCGGTCTCCTGGTGGCATTCTCGGTAGCGGAGTAATGACAGCTGAGGAGACAGCATCAGCTCCCTTACTTCTCCTGGCCGACCATTTGTCCTCACTCCCAACTCTTCATAGGAAACTTCCGACTGACTTACTTTCTTTAAAATCCAGGAGCAAAGTCCTCGACTGTGAACTCCTAAGGACAAAGAGCTCCGTCACCTTGGAAGACACATGGCAGCGGTTGCGGGATCGCCGAGCCCATGAGGTGCTCGACGCTGTATAGACACCTTTCATTCATTCATGCCCGAGACCCCCCCAAGTAAGACACCCCCAACAGACAATGTTTTAAATGCCAAAAGTAAGAATGTGCGTTGATGCCTTTCTGACCCAGCAGGAGCCGGCCAGAGGCGATACAGAGATGAAGACACAGGTCCTGACAGTCGGGTACGACGGCAGAGCAGGCAGGGTTGGACGGGAGCAAAGAGGGAAGGCAGGAGGTGAGCACAGAGGGAAGGCAGGAGGTGAGCACATCCCGTCCTGAGGCCGGAAATGCTCCCACGGGTGAGGCATTTCATTCTTTTATATGCTGAGCTGAGGATGAGTAGGGAACCGGGGGCTATTTGTGGGGGACTATTGTCCTACAAAATACTTCAAAAAACGGTGAGTTACAACCAAAATTGTGTTAGAGCTTAGTTAAGCCCGAAGATATTTTACAGGAAATCCCAGAGGTCGAACCCTCCTACTGAGGAGGTGGGACTGAAGTCCCGGCTTCCCAGGGAAGACTTTGACTCTACCAGACATGTGACGCCCTGGGTTCCCCAAACCACCCTGTGGAATGGAGACAAGTCTTCAGCCCAAGAAAGTGAGGCTGTGGAATGAGGCCCCTGTATAAATACACACTACCCGGAGGACTGAGTGGTTCCCTTTCCACGTGGAAAACTCACCATTAGTGTAGAAAACTAGCATTATAGTCCTGCCTGCTGATTTAGGGCTCAGACTCGTATCCCTCCCTCGACCCAGGACGGGACTCTCCGCTCCAGCTCTCCACAACGGCACAGACATGACAGTCACCACATGTGATTACTGAGCCCTTGACATGTGGCCTGTGGGAATGCGGAACAGACTTTATTTGATTTGCTTCTGGCTGGCTTTTATTTAAGTGGCCCCATTTCGCCAGTGCCTGCCCTGCTGGACAGCACGGATGCTGTAAACCACCCCCCAGACAAGAAAAGAATGTGAAAGGGTCCCTTGAAGCTATTCTTCTCTCTGAACGAGCATACAAAACACACGGCCAGCCCTCGGATTCCCACAAAATCAGCGGATGATGAGCTTGAAGTCCTTAATTATAAAACACAAGAAAAAAACTGCCACAAGGTAGATTCTGCAGGAGGAAATAGCAAAATTAGACCCTTGAGGGCTTCAGGCATTGGAATTGTCAGACGGAGCATCTAGAACAAGGGTGTGTAAAGAATTTAAGTGAAAAACGATACAATTAAAAATGCAAGGAAGATACTGGAGACAACCAGAAATTAGCAGGTAGATTTTGGAAAGAATCACACAGAAGGTCTGAAATGCACACACATGTAAATATGCATGTTTTAAACAAAATATCCGTATGTTACTGTGAACAACGTCAAAGATAAACTTCAGGAAATATCTCGTAGGCCAGAAGACACGTCTGTAATATCACCCAGAAGGAAAACAGGATTACAGACCGAGTTAAAAGAAATAAATGAAATAAATGAAGAAGAAATAAATGAAGCCAGAAACTAAACACGGGGACAGGGAATCGCACGTGTGGAAGTAGCGGCTGGAAATCTGCGAGGACGGATCCCGAGGAGGCTGGTAACGAGCGGTGCTGGCAGACGAGGTCTTGGAGCGGAGGCTGCAAGTCCCGCTGGGCACACCTTCTGCAGCACGGGGCGTGGGTGCGCGTGGACGTGCGTGTGTGTGGGCATGTGTGGGTGTGTGATGTCCGCAGACTCTGCCTCCACGCTATGCCCTAGGCACCTGTGGGCGTGCGGAACGGGAGACGTGACCCGGCCGTCTCACTCGGCGTCCCGCGTGGGCACCGCCCTAGTGCGGGAAATAAATCGTACCGGATCTGTCCAGCGGCGTGTTAGACACTAACGAGAATGCACACAGCAGCGGGGCACGGCTCAACAGAGCGCACAACCAGGAGAGAGGCCGGACGCAGAATGACACGGGCCAGCACGTGCCACGCTGGAGGCCATCTGGGCCGAGGAACATGGGCGGCGAGCACGGGCTGGCAGGCAGCACTGGGCGGCCCTCAGTCCGGCCAGGGCTGTGCCCACCCCAACGTCTCTCAAGTAAAGATCGTCCCGCTGCCCCACGCAGCTTCCCCGCCAGCCCTGCGAGGGGGATGCTCGGACAGAGACGGTGACCTGAACAGGCGTCACGGGGATCCCTCGAGAGACTCTCGGTAAAGATCCATCGGACTTTCTAAGCTGGTGTTTGCCGAGGGGGACGGGGAAGGGCAGCCAGCGATGTTTCAGTCCGTGTCCCCCTCGCCAGTGGGCCTGCCTGACGCCCCTCACCGGCGTCTGGAGCTGCTCCGAGTCCACAACACCTGTCCCGGAACCGCTCCAGCCACGCTCCCAACATCCTCCCGGGGGTGTTTGCAGGCTCCTGATACACGAGGGGCTCCCCGCAACCCCATGGGACGTGCTTGTTTTCCCAGGTGGCACCATCTCTGCAGACGTCTCCGGGAAGAACCCAGGGAGCAGCCTCTGGGGGTTGACCCTGTCTTAAAGTTTTCCCTAAAACTCAATAATTCTGATGGAACCAAAGCAGCTCTGAGGGCTGGTTCTGAACGGACCCAGGCACTCCGCACGGGGAGGCAGCCCTACCAAACTCTCATAAACCACCACCACCTCTTCATTCATGATGGCATTCCCCTTCCCTGGGTCCCCAGACGCCTCCTGATCTCTCCCACCGACCAGGCGCGAGTCCCCAGAGATCCCAGCCTGCGGTGCCACGGCTCCTGCGGCTCCGTCCGCGCCCGGACCAGCCACACCCTAGTCTCAGCCTCCCGGCCGCTACCTGCCTTTGCACAGGGTCATGCGGAGCCCGCTGACTGGCGGAGCCCACGGCCCAGCCCTCTGCCGAGCGGTCCACATTCCTCAGTGGCTTGGATGGGGGCTGCGGGGCTGTGAGCTCCACAGCTGCTCACCTGCGACTGTTCTCGAAAGCCAAGCGGCCCCAACATCAGGGCAAAGTGTGTGTCGTAAATGCCCAAAGTGTGAGATACAGCACGATGGGAAAATGCACTGGAGGACGGGCGTGGCAGGTGTGTGTCGGCTATCAGCACAGCTCACGGCAGCTACCTGTCCCGCCACGTGCATCCTGCCCTTCCCAACAGGGAATCCGTCAGCCGCACGGGGCCCCTGAGCCCGGAAAGCTGGCCGGCCGAGCAGATGTGCGGGAAGTAGAAAACGCACACGCAGGCTCCGGACACGAGAGAAACATAAAGTGATCTTCATGTTCGTTGCACGTCGAAATGCTCATGTGCGGGATATATGGTGTTAAATGAGACATATTATTAAATTAATACCACCAATGACTTTCCACAGTCCCCACTGTGGCAGCGGGAAGATCTAGATGAACCTGTGGACCCCTGGACTCCTGCTGGGGGTCCTGACCCATGTGGCTCTCCAAGAGCGCGTCACAGATGCACTAGGAAGCAATGAGGAGTGATCATCCGTGACCGTCTCCATCGAAGACCACGCTTGGAAGCCCAGAGCTGGCAGGTTGGCTTTCCAAAACGGGTTCAGTGGAAGGATTTGGGTGCATGAAATTTTTAAACACATCATTGAAACCGTTCACTCCCCGTCTCTCTGATCCTTTCTCCCACCCGCCATCCGGCCTCCTGGAACACCCGTCCTGGAACACACAGCCTGCTGGGTTTTCGGTATTTTCCACCAGTCCACCCCTCCCGGGTGGCTCCCTATGCTGCTGTGACCCCCCTTCCAATGACCCACAACCTCAGGGCCTGTCCCTTCCACCTGGTCTCCCAGAATCCAAGTCCTTAGGCCGTTTGATCCCAACGTGGGCTGGAGCCAGCAGGGTAAATGAGGAATTATGCCCACACGCTGCCCCGGGGAGTCTGGAGTCAGAGCGAGGTTAGCCGTCTGTCTGTCCCTCTCCGACTGTGCTGTCCGGCTCTGGACCAGCTTTTACTAGAACTGCATTGAGGTCACGACCCCGGGATCGTCCTGCGCGGCTGGTTTGCAAAGAAGCGTTTAGCAGGGCTCTGGGCACGCGCCCACACACAGCCCGGCCCCCGGCCCCCAGCCGCCAAAAGCAGCACAGACAGCACGGGGAGAAGGTGACCCCCGTGGACGAGGTCGAGGTGCTCTTCCCGCCACCTGGGCAGCTGTGGCCCGTCGTGGCCCACAGAGGCTCAGACGGAAGCACGCCTCGTCTCAGTGGGGCCTGTGCCGCTGCAGCCACCCTGACTACCTGGGAGAGTTGGGCGCCCCTCTGGGGAAAATCGCCTGGTTTTGTCTCACTGCCACTCATCTGCTTGTGGACCACCAGCTCAGGGAGAAGGAACTCCACCACCGCCAGGGCCCAGCCCCACGACCCAGACTCACGAGCACTGCGTGTGCTTGCCGTGCGCGGCAGCCGCCCGTGGACGGGGTCGGACGCCGGAGGCTCTGCAGGCAGGAAGCAACGAGCCTTTTCCATTCCCACAGCACGTTTTATTCAATTTCAGTTTTTACCCAAGAGTGGCTCAGGAGTAAAGTATTCAAAGCCTTGGTCAAAGCTTGAAATTGAATCCTGTGGAAATTCTTTGGGGTCGGCTGGTTTGGGTTGATGGCCTGCTGGGTTTTCGGTATTTTCCACCATCCACATTCCATTCGCCTTGGCGCGCCCTGGCCACGTCGGTGAGGACGAGCGGGTGCCAGGCGTCCCGGGCTCGACGAGAAAGGAGGCTGGGAGGAAGATGTCCGCGGACGCGTCAGAGAGTCGGGGGCTCAACACGGAAGCCGGCCCGACAGGCGCAGCTAACGTGAGACTAGTTCTCTGAGCCTCAGGACGGGCTAACTTGGTCCAAAGCCCTGACTCCCTCCAGGAAAAATAAATCACCCGGGCAGCTCATTGCCATCACGCAGTGGAAGCCAGCTGAACGAGAAGACAGTCGCCGATGGGACACGGGCTGACCACCAGCCCACGCGCAGGCCCGCTCCCCTGCTGGGGGTCTAGGCAGCCGGCACATAACGGACGTCTGGTCCAGGGCAATCTCAGAAGCCAGTCTCCCCCAAATAAAGCACCTCTTCTCCACTCAGGCTTCACTGGGGTTCCACCCCACTGGCCAGCTCCCTCTACCTTCTCCGGGGCTCTTCACGCTCAGGAGGCGGTCCCTCCGGCAGTGAGGGGGCTGTCTGGTGCCCTTGGCGGGAAAGAGCTCCACGGCCAGCTTGTTTGCCTTGAACAGCCCCTCCCTCTCTGGTTCCTGGTGCTGACACTACGAAAACATGACCCCAGGGTCCAGGAGAAGCCTGACTGTGCGTGGAGAGGGTGTGGGCAGGGAACACACGGGAGAAGCCGGACTCACTCGTCCCCCGTGTCCCCTCCGTCCTCATAGGGAGGCACCAGGAGAGGCCTTCCGGGGCCGAACCCAGGTTTCCCCACGGATGCCTGTACAGGAGCTGACGGGGTTTAGCCACAGTCTCCCACGTGCTGGGAGCCAGAGGAATGGAGGCCCCAGACCCAGGCCTGCAGAGGGGGGCGACACGGTGGTGTCTGCATGGTTGGCCCCCAGCCTCTCCTGGCAGAAAACACGCTGCCCAAGGATCGTCCTCTGGGGATGCTGGGGAGGGTGACGGCCCACACACGCCGAGACTCCCATGCAATGTCTGCTGGCGTGTCTGTGGGGAAGATTCCGGAACATCTCCTGTTGCTACATGGAGGGGTCCGGGCTTTATGCCAGGGCTGCCTTTCTGGGCACAGCCGTGGCTCCCGCCTCCCCCCGAATCCAGAATGTGCCAAGTCTGTGGCTTCCCCTAAGGTTCCTAAGAAAGTCTGAGACCAGACATGAGATGTTAGTGCCCGTTGGCCGTCTGGCGGCTGGAGCTCTGGGCCCTACCTCTCCCGCGAGGAGCCGGGGACACGGCGTCCTCCAGTGCGCGAGTGTCTTCCAGACGTTCCGTCAGAGCTCTGCGGCAACACTGCGACGAGCTGCCTCGTTGTTCATAATTTTAAAAACTTCTAAGAAGCCGTGTGTGGCGTATGTCACACGCATCCTTTTCCATCAGTGGTCCTGGGGCAAACAGTAGCCGATGAGTTCGGGAATTCTTGTTAAAATTCCCCAAGTGCGTGTGACCCCAAGCGTCGCAGGGACCTCCTCCACCCAGCAGGCCCGAATGGCCGGTCAGGAGTCGGTCCCTGAGCGCACAGGACGTCCCGCCGGGGCTGCTCGTGGGGCAGCGAGTGCCGAATGGAGCAGAATGAAGGAGAAGGATCTGGCGGTGACGCGGTGAGACAGCGGCAGGACCTGACAGTGTCGCACAGTCCATAGAACTCCGAAGGGGCCACGGGTCGAAAGGAGGGAGAACGAGAATCCAGGGGAGGTCACAGGCCCACGGAAGGACGGACATGTCCGCCAGGTGACAGGAGGACAGGAAGAAGGCAGGGCCGGGAGGGAGGCCTGGTTTGGAACGGACGTGCCTGCCGCGCCGAGAGAAAATGGGCTGTGGATTCTCGCGTCTAAAACCCATTCTTGATGATTTCAGCAGCGAGAGTCCGTGGAAACCAACCCGGCAGACGTGGGCCAGCCGCGGCTGGCTGCCGGCTCGGGGACAGCTGGGCGCGTCTCCGGGCAGAAGCTTTAAATCGAGTCCTCAGCGTGGGAAGTCACGTGACCCCCACGGGGGCCGCACACTTGCCTCAACACCAGCCCCTGTGGAAGGCGTGTTCCCACACCCTCGGAGAGCCTGTGCCCCGCGGCAGAGACGCTCCACGCGGCCCCGTCCCGGACACCTGCAGGGCTTGCTGGCCCTTCTCCGCAACTCCACGCTCCTGCTCAACGCGGGTTCTTGGGCGGCTTGAGCAAAACACACACGGGAAGGTGACAGGTAGGAGCCTGACCGGAACGGTAGCTACATTAGCCGGAAACCAGCTACACGTTCCCGTGAGAAGACGGCGGCTGTCAGGCCGCGCGTAAAACACTGGTGCACTCCGTGCCGGCTAGCCGGACGCGATGAGGAGATAAATAAAAAGTAAAACAGTATCAAAACTTAAAAAAAAAAATAAAAAACACTTGTCTGCTGCTAAAATAATGCATATGTTAAATGTCAGACACATAAGCTTAGGTATAAAATTACAGCGCGAAGGCACTTACGAGGACGTGCGTCGAGCTACACCGCACAAGATGTGGCGCTCGGTGCGCCCACAGAACAGACGAGAAAATGAGCTCGTCTGTCAGGAAAAGAGCACGGACGCCGGCGGGACCGGGCGGCCCAGGGAGGGAGAGTGGAAGGCCTCCACCCTGCCCAGCTGGCCCCACACATGGTCCTGGGTTCAGACACGGGCTCGGCCCCCTCAGTCTGGCCCCGCAGGTGCCCAGGTCCCATTCTCAGCAGCACAGGAACCTGTGGGGGCTCTGGCTCTGGTGCCAGGTGCTGCTGGTGGAGTCCAGGGTGCCTCCAGCTGTAGCCCCGTTCTCTGCTGGGACGAGCCCTTGGTGCCAGCGTACTGCCCGTCCCCCGGAAGATCTGCACACCCGCTCCCAGGACCCATGTGTGTTGTGCTACACGGGAAACAGGAGGCACAGTTACAGGAGCAGTTAGGGTTGCTAACGGGTCAGCCTCCGACAGGGAAGTTGATTATCCTGGATTGTCCGACACAGTCACAAGGGTCCTAGAATGGGAGCGGCACACCCAGGGACAGCATCTTGAGAAACACTCCGCCGGCATTCCCTGGCTTTGCAAACGGAAGGGCCATGAGCCAAGGGCTTCTGTCAACTTCCAGGATCTGGAGCCTCCAGAGAGGAACACAGCCCTGTGGACACCTTGATTTTCTCCTCTAAGGACTATTTCAGACTTCACAGCTGCAAGACAGTAAGTGCAGAAGAACTGTGTGAGCTGCTAAGTCTGGAAATTTGTGACAGTAGCCACAAGAGGCCGAGAGGGCCCCGTCCTCGGGCTGTGTCTGTGTCCGCCTCAAGGACGACAGCCTAGACCCCTTCCCTAGCCCGGAGTCGTCCTTGGGGCTGGTGGTCTCTCCTCCTCACTCTGGGCGTCCGTGCAGGACCTGCCCAAACGTGCAGGACAGACTTCACAGCAGGCCCGGGGGGTTCTGCACACGAGCAGACCAGAGCCTCAACGGACCTGGGAGCTGGTTCAGTCCACTGCAAGGATGAAGAGGGTGATTCAGGAGGACTCGGGACCCCGGGGTTTGATCCTGGTGATTTGCTAGTTGGGTTATGAAGAGAAGGTCCAGCAGCCTATCCACCGGCATTTTAGGATCTGCTTCCTGGGAAGTTCTACGGGACTTCCAGACTCGTGTGTGTGGCAGAAAAGCAGAGAATGGAGTGAGAACAGAGGGGTGTGTGGTGACAGGACTTGTGGGGACTGCAAAGCTCAGGGCAGAGCCAGACGCTCTGGCGGGAGACACCCGGCCTGGAGCCCACCAGCCGCGCCCGCATGGACCTGGCAATGCCAAAGAGGCATCCCAGGACTCGGGCCTTTACTGCCCTGAGGAGATCACAACCACAGTCCCTGGTTCCTCGGGCTTCTGGGAATTAGGGGCTCAGCAGGGCAGTGAAGCAGGTGTGTGCTGTGCCCCCGCCGCCTTCCCAAGCCTCCTCTGCTCTCAGCCGGGCCAGGCATCCTGTGTGCCCAGATGCAGGCACCTGCTTCCCTCTGCTTCTTGGATCCAGGGGTCTCCGGAGCCCCAGAGGCCAGCTCAGCCAGGGAGGGGGGCAGCTGAGAGATCTCAGGAGGCCCATGGACAAGTGCCCCAGCCCACATCCCTCAGAGGCACCACCTCCCAGGTCGCAGGGGACTTGGGCCTCCCTGTCCAAGCAGCCCCCTGGGAAGAGGACTGGCCTTTCTTCCCGTCCTGTTTGACTCTGTCCTCCTTCACTCCCACTGCGTTTGATCAGCTCCCGGGTTGGCCAGCCCAGCTGGTTCCCAAGGGACAGTCAGAAGTCTGGCTTTCAGAAGGCAAGAGTTCTCCAGGCCATCACACGAGGCCAGCCCCACAGGCAGTTACACGCTGACCCGCGGCAGTTGGGGGCTCATCCCAAGGAGAGGCAGAGGGTCAGGTGAGAAACGGATTCAGGTAGACCGATGGCCGGCCGGGAGCGTGGACAGCCAGACCATCGGGTTTGCCTTCATCACAGAGAAGAGAATCTACTTTTAAATGAAAATGCTGGTCTGAGGTCCCCAACATTGCCCCGAGGCTCCGTGTGTGCCGCAGCGGGCTCAGGGGATGCCACGGGTATTTCAGACTGAGAGAAATACGGCGGCATCTGTGTGTGGAATGGTTACCTTGAGGTCGTTCACTCCCACCGCCCTCCCGGGACGGCGCGTCTGCTCTCTGCAGTGGCTGTGATGAAGAGGCTCGTGCAGAAATGAGGACACGGGCGAGGCGGATCCGCCGCTGAGCGGTCGTGCTGTGCTCAAGCGCACGCAAACACGTTCGTCTCCAACCGGCTGCTTCGTAAAAGGACGCGTTGGATATTTGCTTTGTCCTCGGGGCGTCAGCGGGAAGAGTCGTTGCAGCTCGCGGGGTGCTGGGGACGGAGGAACCGGGGGCTTCTGTTCCGTCACGTGAGGGAAAGGCCTGGCACCCGGAGGCCGCAGGCGCAAGGAGAGTTTGCAGTTCCCTGAGGTTAGGCCGGGTGGACGGCAGCCGCTCTGGGGGATGCAGGGGCCGCAGACGGCCGTGCGCGCCGCTACGAGCTCCCGGTTCAGCCGAGGAGACAAGGACGGTCCCCGCACGCAGAGGGGCTCCGTGGCGCTTGGCGACGGCCGTCCCCAGCCTCACTCCGGGCCTCAGCGGCTTTTCCTCGGCCTCCCCGAGAGCCGCCACGGCTGAGGGGGAGTCCGGGCGGTGGCGGAAGCTCTTTCCCGCTGAGTTTTACAGGGTGTCTGGCCCGGAGAGGGCAGATCACCTCCGCACGTCAGGGACAGTGTCCTGCTGCAGTGTCCGCGGCCCGACAAAGCCTAATCGTTTCCACGGAGCCCAGAGCGGCTGGGGAGGGACACCCCAAATTACCAGATAATTTGTGGGCAGAAACGTGTTTTCCGGGTTGCACGCGTGCCTGTCCCCTCCTTCCGGCGCATCCGTAGCCAGACGCCACCTGCCTTCACGTCACAGACGTATGTTGCTCTAACATTGGCTAATTCAACCCACACGATTCTCGTTAGTCAGTCTCGCTGGGACTGGTGTGAGGCCTGGCAACCACGGGGTGACAGAGGAGTGTTTCCGTTGCCCTAACGTGCTCTGGGCGGCGGTGGATAGAGGCAGTACTGAGTCGCCCCGGCTCCCGTCCAGGCGGCGACAGGGAGCAATGCCACCGGAGGAGAGCGGAGGGAGCTGTGAGCACGACGGCAGCTGCCCTCCAAGCCAGCTGGGGCAAGCGCAGGGCACCCACGCCCACCCTGGCAGCCGGGACTCTCACGCAGCCCGTGCGTCCAGCTCCTGATTTCAACACGCCATGAAAATATGTTACCATCCTTCCAAAGCGGCTTTTCCCTCCAACCGCACACGTTGAGAAATAAACTCTTCCTTGCTTACTCCATTTTTATTTACACGAAGCAATGTGGGTACCAGATTACACACGATCCATTCCACTGAAAACCCCAGAACCTAAAATGAGAGCAACTCTTCAAGGTCACGTGCCCCAGCTCCTTGAATTAAAGACCCTTATTGCCAGGATCAAAACTCTCTTTCTGGAAAACCAGGCTCCTTCCTCTTGGAGGTAACGCATCCTGCTAAGAACAGTATTCATGACGTGAAGCCTCCGCCCCAGGACAAAGCCGGCTGTGAGCGGCAGGAATGCCACAGACCCAAGGCCCAGAACAGGTGCCCTGCAGGAGACAGACACGGACTTCAGGGCTTTTCTGGTTGTGTGCACAAATTATTGTAAGGAAAGTCAAACCAAAGTAAAAGAACCATCAAAATGTACTTGTCAGCTCTGTCCTTTACAACCTATTTTATGGGAAGGAAGGAAGGAAGGAAGGAAGGAAGGAAGGAAAGGTCGGTCGGTCTAGAAATTTAATCTGAGAATCTGGTGCAGTTGCTAATAGGATAGAAACACTGTTTCTGGGTAGAAATACTTCTCAAAATTGGCATTATTATCAAACTGTTAAATAAATACTTTCTGATACTCTTCCTCCAGGCGACACTATTAGGTGAGTGTCAGATTTCCTGTGGCTTTTACCGTGAGGACTCAGTTCTTTGGCTGAGATGGGCACATCTTGCTGGCTTTGTGCTTTGAACATTCCTAGAAAAACAAACAAACAAACCACGCTCCTGTTTCTATCTCCAGGAGCCTCTGGGTTGGCTACAGATGAAAGCTGTCTGTGCTTAAGTCTAATGGGATCTGGCTTACACAATCCTTCTTTATTGGTCTTATTTCTGCTGACTTATCCCTCAGGAGCTCCCAAGAGTACTCACCCTGCTTTGAGGAGAAGGAACGGCATCACCAGGTGTTGGGGATTTGCGAGGACCGGCCTGGAGGAAAACACTTCCCCCGGCTGAACCCTGCCCCAACCCTCCACGAGAGTCAGGGTTTGCGTCCTGATTCTTAGATGTGCAGCTGGAAAACCAGACGACCAGAGGTTCCGGAAGGTCAAACCAGGTCAACGGAGACACCCCTCGCAGGGGTGACAGCCAGTCGGGGCAGCCCTGGAGACCACTGAGGGCCAGACCTCTAACCACGCCTGGTCATCCCAGCACCTAGAGTGAGAATGTACAGACCTACGGACGCAGGCTGTCCATCTACCTCTACAGAGATGGGGACCTGATGGCTTAGTCAGGGCCTTGGAGGGAGAGAGGTGACAGAAGTGGGGAGCTAGAGAAGGAGCTCGTGGATGCACCCGTGGACTGGGCCCCGTCACCCGTGGACTGGGCCCCGTCACCC
>NW_019154146.1:692506-820656 GCF_002288905.1 Enhydra lutris kenyoni | reverse complement strand
TGACGGTGATGGTGATGGTGATGGTGATGGTGGTGGTGATGGTGGTGATGGTGGTGATGGTGGTGATGGTGATAATGGTCTAAAAAACTATCTACAGTGAAAAATGTCTGAGAACATAACCTTTCACAACATGCCTCAGTTGAAATAAAGCAAAAGAATTCAGGGCTGAGAGAATAAAGCCATTGGAGAGTGTGGGCAAATCCCTTCACTTCTCAAAATCCAGAGTTTTCATTTTCAATAAAGGGGGAAATAACACCACTTCACACTGCCATAAAAAAAAAACTAAAGGAGACAGTATGCATGCATTAACACACATTTCTAATCCACCATTCTAAATGCATTATAAGTAGTAACTCATTCAAATGTCTTAACAATAAGTGGGCAGGTGCTATTATTATCCTTATTTTACAGACAAGGAAATTGATGAAGAGAAATGATCTGACTTATCCAAGGTCACACAGCAAGTAAGAATGAAGCTGGGATTTGAACCTAGGAAGTTAGACTCCAGACTCTACTATCATCCATCATGCTCTAGGTATAGGAAAAAACATATATATATATATATATATATATATATATAGAGAGAGAGAGAGAGAGAGAGAGAGATACATATATACAGTTATAGATACATATAAAAATGTGTGCATGTATATATATATTTCAGGTATATGTATATGTGCATATGCATGTATATATATATGTATATATATATGTATATATATATATATATTTCACTTTAAAATTAAGTTGTCCATAAATGATGGTTTTTATTATAATTTATCCCAAAT
The DNA here is from genome assembly GCF_002288905.1 of Enhydra lutris kenyoni. Taxonomy (NCBI): domain Eukaryota; kingdom Metazoa; phylum Chordata; class Mammalia; order Carnivora; family Mustelidae; genus Enhydra; species Enhydra lutris. Next base: position 819,868 of record NW_019154146.1, on the reverse strand, counting down.
CTACTTGGAACAAGAGAAGAAGAATGCCAAATTTGTATGGTCTTCTTAATTTCTGTCATTGGCAAGGACACAGACATGCACACACAAAGCCATATAGACAAAAAGCTAAAATATTAACAACAGATTTGATTAGCCTCTCTTGTGCACATGGTTACTAGAGTTTGTTTTTCTGAATGCCCACAAATACTGTATTTACTGGCATTTGCTTAAAGCTACCCATGAATATCTTGAATTCTTGTCTTTATGTCTGGTTTTATTTTATAAATGGCAGATGTAGCTTTGACATATAGTTAAATCACAAAACTCAAGGTACTTGAGGCCAAAGCAAAGTGCAATTTGTTTCAAGAGACATAGAAGGTGGTGGACGATACCTGAGCCTGTAGTGTTGCCATCTCAAATAGCAGCCTGCTGAGTGGAGGAAGAAGAGGAGAGAGTATCACCACCCAGCCTCACATTCCCTTCATCCCTTGTTCAGTGGTGCCTGGTGGCATGCCAAGCTCTCAGGAGAGATGTTAGAGGGAAACTGATGGCAATTTCTGGGCAGCACCCAGAAGAGCTGCTGGAACAGCCCTCAAGGCATCTGGGCTCTTCCATCAGTTGCCTCAGTAGAACCTACAGAAATAAGATAATGAAAGATGAGTGAAAGTAGAAAATGAAGGTATTTAAACTCTTTTCTAAACAGCTTGGGTATAGACTGAGGTGGGAAGATACTCTGCTGTCTCTGGGCGTGGTAGACCAGCAGTACACAAACCTGAGGTCTGCTGGCATTTGAGAGTGGGCTGCCAATGAGACACCAATCGAGAAGCTGCAATTCTGGAGGGGTTAGTGAATCCCGAATCAGCTGAAAGGACCTGTCTCCATGCTCAGCCGGAGCAAGGCCTGGACTACTGACCCCCCACATTCATCCTAATGCTCCCTGGAAGGATCTCTCGGGAGGGAAAAGGTAGCCAGCATCTTGTCATGACCCTGGGGAAATACCTGAGTGCCTAGACCCACCTCACGATTTGTAGCACACACTTTTAAATGCAAATTTATTTTATGATACTAAAAGAATTATAAACAAATAAAACCATTGGCTTTAATCAAGGAATTTGAGAAGTATACAATTCCTTTGAGGATAAGACAAGCATATTTGTCTCACAGAGACACATGAATTGTATGCACCCAAAATTCTTAAGTGACACAATAGAATAACTCTAAATTTACTACTAGGATAACAGAATTCTACTGAATGTTCTCTAAATCTCCAAATATGTTTTTTTAAATGTGTTGCATAAATCATGATAAAAGAGAAACCAGCATGTGCTCCCAATCTTACTTGAATATTTCTTCGATTGAACCACACAACGTTGGTTTAGACAACACACATCATGTGGAACCAATCTCATCACTTACTTGGAATCTTCCCAAAAATAGGATATACCAATCATTGAATAGTTTAGTATGGAGCAATGTAAGTGGAATACCACCGAACACACCCATATTTACTTAAAAGAAGGCAACCTGGAGACTCATCAAGGAGGAAGAACAGCTGTTGAAGAAGAAAGGTTACTTCTGTGGGGTCACCTTTGGCTACTGGCCTCTGAACCACAACAGTGCGTGCACATTTCATGCTGCCGCCTGCTCAGCGAGAAGACCCGCTGGCCAGAGCCTCTTCTGGAGCCTCTGCTTGTGTTCTCTACCACGCCTTCCTCCAAGTCTGCCAACAGCAGGTTCTGGACAGTTGCTTTTGGAAACACTTAAGTCTGCTTTTGGCCATTCAGATTTCATACCCAATCTGTTCTCATCTGTGTTGGGACTTTTCTGATTATTTGTTGCCATTTTTGCCCCCAGGAGATCTCATGAACTCCTTTTGTTTCCTTTGCCTTTGGAGACTTATCTTGAAAGAAATTGCTGTGGCCGTTGTTGAAGAGGTTACTGCTTGTGTTCTCCTCTAGGATTCTGATGGATTCCTGCCTCACGTTGAGGTCTTTTATCCATTGCGAGTTTATCTTTGTGTACGGTGTAAGAGAATGGTCGAGTTTCATCCTTCCACAGATAGCTGTCCAGTTTTCCCAGCACCATTTATTGAAGAGACTGTATATTTTTTACCTGCTTTGTCAAAGATAATTTGACCTTAGAGTTGAGGGTCCATATCTGGGCTCTCTACTCTGTTCCACTGGTCTATGCATCTGTTTTTATGCCAGTACCATGCTGTCTTGGTGATCACAGCCTTGTAGTAAAGCTTGAAATCAGGCAATGTGATGCTGCCAGTTTTGTTTTTCTTTTTCAACATTTCCTTAGCAATTCGGGGTCTCTTCTGATTCCACAGAAATTTTAGGTTTGTTTGCTCCAGCTCTTTGAAAAATACCAGTGGAATTTTGATCAGAATGGCATTAAAAGTATAGATTGCTCTAGGCAGTATAGACATTTTAACAACGTTTATTCTTCCAATCCAAGAGCATGGAATGGTCTTCCATCATTTGTGTCTTCTTCGATTTCTTTCATGAGTGTTCTGTAGTTCCTCGAGTACAGATCCTTTACCTCTTTGGTTAGGTTTATTCCCAGGTATCTTATGGTTCTTGGTGCTATAGTAAATGGAATCGATTCTCAGCCTCCCTCAAAAAATTTGAAAAATCCAGAATACATCAGCTCTCTCTACACCTTCAAGAACTGGAGAATCAACAACAAATTAATCCAACTCCACACACAAGAAGGGAAATAATCAAGATTAGAGCAGAGATCAATGAGATAGAAACTAGATACTGTAGAACGCATCAATGAAACTAGAAACTGGTTTTTTGAAAGAATCAATAAGATCGATAAACCATTAGCCAAACTAATCCAAAAGGAAAGAGAGAAGACCCAAATTAATAAAATCATGAATGAAAAGGGAGAGATCACAGCACCAAGGAAATAGAAACAACCATCAGAAATTATTATCAACAGACACATGCCAATAAGTTAAGCAACCTAGATGAAATGGATGCTTTCCTGGAAAACTATAAACTTCCAAAATTGAACCAGGAAGGAATTGATAACCTGAATAGACTGATATCTAGTAACGAGATTGAAGCGGTGATCAAAAACCTCCCAAAAAACAAGAGCCCGGGACCCGATGGATTCCCTGGGGATTTCTACCAAACTTTCAAAGAAGAAATGACACCTATTCTCCTGAAGCTGTTTCAAAAAATTGAAGCAGAAGGAAAACTTCCAGACTCTTTTTATGAAGCCAGCATTACCCTGATCCCCAAACCAGGCAAAGACCCCACCATAAAGGAGAACTTCAGACCAATATCCCTGATGAATATGGATGCTAAGATTCTCAACAAGATCCTAGCAAACAGGATCCAATAACACATTAAAAAGATTATCTACCACGACCAAGTGGGATTCATCCCTGGGTTGCAAGGATGGTTCAACATTCGCAAATCAATCAATGTGATAGAACAAATCAATAAGAGAAGAGAGAAGAGCCACATGGTCCTCTCAATTGATGCAGAAAAAGCATTTGACAAAATCCAGCATCTGTTCCTGATTAAAACACTTCAAAGTACAGGGATAGAGGGAACATTCCTGAACTTCATACAATCTATCTATGAAAATCCCACAGCAAATATCATCCTCAGTGGGGAAAAGCTCGCAGCCTTCCTATTGAGATCGGAACACGACAAGGATGCCCACTCTCACCAGTCTTGTTCAACATAGCGTTAGAAGTCCTAGCAACAGCAATCAGACAACAAAGAGAAATAAAAGATATTCATATTGGCAATGAAGAAGTCAAACTCTCTCTCTTCACAGATGACATGATACTTTATATGGAAAACCCAAAAGACTCCACCCCCAAACTACTAGAACTCATACAGCAATTCAGTAACGTGGCAGGATACAAAGTCAATGTACAGAAATCAGTGGCTTTCTTATACACTAACAATGAAAACACAGAAAGGGAAATTAGAGAATCGATCTCAAGAACTCCTGAAGAAGACATGCCTATCACCACCCACTGATGTCTTGCTCATGTAAGGTCCAGCCTCTGGGGCCATTGAGGCTTCATAAGGAAAGGGACAACAAGGCACCCTTGTCACCTCATGAACATGGAAAAACCCTTGCAGAAATAAAGGCTGGGGATTCTTGTCTTAACCAAGAATCATGACAAAGGAGGGATGCCAAAAAGTAGTCTCTCAGAAATAATTCTTAGGAACCTGCCTCTCTTTGGAAATACCCACAGCTTCGAGCTGCCTTCCAACGCCAGGAGCAGGTGGCATTGCCAGCTGCCCACCAAGCACTTGTGGCAAGTACTGGTTACGGAAGAGAAGTCATGCCTGAACTTGGGCTGATCCAACAACAGAGGATATGAACTCCAGCCCTTCAGCAAGACGCAGTGGCATGATCCTTTCTGACTGAAAAACTGGAGTTTTAAGCTCACAGTCTCAAAAACCTACACCGGACTGCTCACATCTCCTAACACAGCACAGGGCAATGACAGAAGCTCGCCTGCATTTCTCTTATATCCTGATATTTCAGTTCTGGAGAGCCGTGGCTCCACACAGAGGTGCTCTCAACATTAGCTTGTTTATTAAAGAAAGGTTTAAACGTAACCGGTGTTGAACTGGTGTGGTGTAGGGATGTTGAGAGGAGTTGAAGGAGTGAAAGTTAGTGCCTGGAATTACCCCTGATCCATGCGTGTGGGATGTGGGCTGCACCAGCCAAGCCAGCGTGACCTCCAGTTGCTGTGTAAGCGGAACCGGGCATCACACAGCAGTCTGGGACCGTGACGGGAGACAGAGATGAGGGTTGGCAGAGAGCACGTGAAAACCCTCCATCCGCTCGGTCTGTCTTCCACAGACAGGTACAGAACACGTACTGCGGGCCAGGTGAGGGCCACTGCCGGGAGGGCAGCAGACAGGATACACTTCGCCCCACGCTCAGAGAGATGAAACCGATTCTCCAAGAAGAGTCATAAAAAACACGGTTAACAAGGGTGTGACATCCGCGAGGAAAGTAGAACAGGCGGTTCTGACCTGTGAAGCAGGAGGTCCAGGGAGCTTCCCGCAGCAGATGACAGAGTCTAGCAGAAGTCACCCAAGGGCAGCAGCCATGTGCGTGCTCAAGTGTCTGTGTGGATTGGGGCGTGGAGGTGGCATCATCCCAGGCGGAGCTCGGCACGCGGGGAACACGGAGAATGCCCGCTGCAAAGTCAGGAGGCCTGCGGGAGGGGATGAGGCAGAAGGAGCGAGCGCAGGAAGACGCTGTTGGCACTTCCTCGCCCCTGTAAGGGGAGTGGGAAGAGACGGCGGTGTCTGTCGTGAAGGTGGTGCCCTGAGAGCTGTGTCTCCAGCAGCCCCAGCTACTACTTCCCACTTTTGAGACAGAAATTGCGGACTCCGCACACACACATCAATCGAATGTTGGCGGCTTCTTAGCATCCACTGCAGACGCCTCCCAACAAATGGCCATTTGCCAGCTCATCTCCCCTCTGAGAGCTTAAGAGAGATCTGTGTCCCTCACAGGGAACCTGTTTTCCAGCCTGTGCTGGAGGGGGCAGGGGCTGGGTGGCACAGGGCTTCCCCCTCTCCGCCAGGCGGCTTCCCAGAGCACCCGTCCCCGAGCACAGACATCACCGGGTTTCAGACCCCACTGTTTGCCTCCGTCGAGTTACACTGGAGTACTGCGCAGCTGTATTGGAACTGGGATCCTGATGCGCAGGAAAGCCATTTTGAGCCCCAACCACGCAAGGGAATCAGGTGAGTGAATGTGGCTGGCGAGAAGGCACCCAGAGGCAGGTTCCCCTGGAGTTAAGGGTGTCCAGGCGCGGGCCCCTGCCCTCACCTGCCACTGCAAGGCTTCTAGTCCCAGCAGAGCATCCCCACCCGAATGTTCTGAAGCCCCCGGTGAGGTTGGCCTTTTCCTCCCTGCAGTGTTGCACAGCCACTGGCTCTGGGGGTGAGCAGGGACTCGCTTCCTGTGGCAGGCGCGCTGCACAGGGGAGGGCTGGCAGTGGGGTGCTTGGTGGCCTCCCGGTGCTGATTGAATACCAAATTCCACTCTCGGGTGGATAACTGTTCAGTGTCAAATGTGTACTTGCTGCTTGTGGCCACCCCAGGGCAGAGTTTCTGAAGAAGCGTCTTCTCTGTGGACCTGAGGGCTGCTCACAAGAGCCCGCAGAGAACCGGTGTGCGAGAGGCACACCTTTCCCCTCACAGCAAGAGAGGCTGAGCCAGACCCCCAGAAAGCACACCACCCATCCTCTAGGAATTGGGGCCCCAGAGGTTGTGGTCCCCGTGCAGGGTGGAAACAGCCTGTCCACACCTGCCCCACAGGAGGAGGCAGCCCCCTGAGCCCCTGAACCCTGAGGGGAGCTCCCAGGTCAGGCCCTGGATGATCGTCACGGGCCAGCCTTCCTCCCAGCACCCACTCACCAGTGAGGCTCCGGCAAGCTGTAGCCTTCAGGTAGGGGTTCTTCTAGGTGACAACTAGGGCTCCTTTCAAACACGAGCCGTTCTACTCAAAAGTGGACTCTGGGAAAGTTTAAGAAATGTGTAGCACTTAGATATTCCCTCAACTTCCCAAAACTGCTAACTTCGGATTCTACCGTGTGGTCTCCAACAATGTCACGTGCCTGCAGGCCTCTTGTTAGCCCCACACCTTTCTACAAGACAGGCGACGCTTTCCTCCCAGACACAGACACATTTACCTCTGCCCCCACACGGCTCATTCTGCCTTTCAGATTCTCCACACCCGACACTATTCCCTTGCACACGAACGTTTTCATCAGGTTTCAGAAACGTGCACATCACAGTCCTGCTTGTGGGATGGTGTGAGCTATTAAACCATCGGCCGAAAAATGACATATTACATAACATTGTTCCATCATGGGTCACCAGAAGTGGGTCCTAACATAGACAATGCGTTAATGAAATAAAGGCATGAAAATGATCTTAACATTTAAAAGTTCCACCCACTAATCCATCCTGCCAACTGCAAAATGGCCTCACTTAGTGGCAGGTCTCCCCAGCGCAGAGTGTGGAGCACCAGGACTCTGGGAGCAAGGGTGGGGTCCAGGGCCACGGCCGTGGGGTAAAAATCACGAGCTGGTGTGTCCCTCGCTCCTTCGGCAACAAGAAATTGCTCTGAAACAAAAGGCCGTTGCTGCTTCTCTCTTCTCTGCTGGCTTCCTCACGGACACAGGCTGATTTTTAAGACTTGCCTCCCACAAAATGTGCACTTTCTTCCGTGCTTAATTTGTGCTGAAGTCAGAAACCCAGGCGCCTCCTATGTCCTTTCTGGCCACACCCACTAAGTCACTGCATCCTGAAGATATTTGCTTCCCCCTAAATATGCCATTAATTCTCTGTTAGCACCACTGTGACTCTGATCCTAATAACGTCCAGCCCAGAGGGAAAGGCGGATTATCCGTGAGGCTCAAGAAGTTTAAATATTAAGATTTCTCAGCTGGTGTGTGTGTGTGTGTGTGTGTGTGTGTGTGTGTGGATGTATCTGTGGGCATATGTGTGTGCATGTGCATGTGTCTGTGTGTGCAAGCACGTGTGTACACGTGTGCACGTGCACCATGGGCAAGCACGTGTGCGTCTGTGTGTGCATCAGTGCGTGTGTGTGCGTGTGTGGGTGTGCACATGTGCATGCATGTGGGGTCGCGTGTGCAAGTGTGCGTGCGCATCTGTGTCATTCACACGTGTGTGCACACGTACTTGTGCGTATGGGAGTGTGTGTGTGCATGTATGAGCACACACATGCACACATTTTCCTTGCAGAAGTTAGATGTTGTCACAGCAAACACGGGAGACGGCTGTGTCCCCCCACTCTGTCAGCAGACGCTGGTGACCCTGGGCATCACTGGGCATCCCTGTGGTGTGCACTGGGGAGTGCTCAGTTCTGAGTGTGTGGCTCCCAGGGCTTCTGCGTGGTGTGTCACCGCTGGCCACCCTGGTCCAGGAACAGCCTCAGGAACACACCTGCATCCAACCACATTGATGCCGAAATGAATACTTCCTAAACACTTCCCAGTATTTAAAATAACTTAATTTTACATAAAAATCACTTTAATAAACTGCAGCGTTATTAGAATGTTTAAGAAATAAGATGCGGTGAATAGGAGAAACAGTAATTACGGCTCCCAGGGAGGAAGCATTAAAACCCAGGAGCACAGGACAAGTTTGGACCATCCCGTAGGACCATAATTATAAGTCCTTTAATTATAAGACAAAGAGCCAAAATGCTAACTGTGACACATAAGAAAGCTTTGCCATTTTTTTCTACCTCTGCCCTTCAACTAAAAAGTTAAAGCTTTCCCTAAGCTTCTGGGGAAACCAGAGACAAAAAAATCACAATCACAGAATAGCCACGAGGACGTGTAGGGTGCTGCACGGTGAATGCTCTGATCATTAAACATGGGTTGTTCTACCAACAGAAGCTGTAGGTTACGGGACGAAATGGGTCCTTCTATCTCTCCCAGACCCATCAGGCAGCCTGACCACAGCCCACCCGAGCCCACCCGGGGGTAACCAGCTCCTTCTGCCTCTTCCCCACAGCCCTGGAGACTCCACACTTCTCCAAAGACAAAAAGCAAGTCCCAGCCACAAATAAATCAATAAATAAATCACATTCTTATCAATACCTGTGGCTCTCTACCAAAAATGCAAGTATAACTTTCTTCTCAGTGTTCCACCATGAAAGGGATCAGCTCTGGTGAGAACAGGGGGGCTAAAGATGGGGGTGGTCTGTATGCAGAAAGGACGCCCCGTGGCCCAGGGGCCCCTGACACAGGTCCCCTGTGGACACCGGCCAGCACCGCGTTCCCCGACGCACCTGCGGAGCGAGGAGGCTTCCTGGTCCAGGACGCAGCGGAGCGTCTACGCCGCAGGCGGGAGGAGTCAGAAGCGGGAAACACTGTCTCTGCTCTCCACGTCCTGCTACCTCATCTGACAAGTTATCGTGCCACAACCCACAGTATGAAGACCGTAAAGAAAACTAAAACACGCTTCAATGTAGCATTTTTAAACAAATGTATGTTCCCCGAGTCACTGGAAAGAAAGAGCAGACAGGGACCCGCTTCGTGCGAGAAGACCAGAGTCGTGAGGCGCACGAGTGCCACGGGGGCTGGCGAGAGGGGCCGGGGGTGCGGTCAGAGCCAGCCGGTCCGGAGGAGAACCCGGCCACGTGCGGAGAAATGACGAGACCCGCCCTGCCTGTGCGGGTGACAGCACACGGCGGCGCACACATGTCCACGGAGGCCGCCTGGAAGCAGACACTCCGCAGCGGCCGGAGCGCACCAGTGCCCCGATGCCGGCTTCTAAGCGCCCTTCTCCAGGAGGAGCCCCAGGCTCGTGCAGAAACCACCGCTTCCAGGACCGACCAGGATGGAAACGGACCCGATGAGCCCGGAGCTTCCTGTAACACAGCAAAGTGCGGGCGGCGGGCGGCCAGGGGACGCAGGAGGCAACCGCCAGAGCCCCAGCGGCCCGGCTGGACCAGTCAGAGCAACAGAGTCAGCCGTACCGGACTGTAGCCCAGACAGAAACCGCGGTGAGTCCACACTGACATAGACCCACGACCGAATAAGCAAGTAATGGGGGACAGGAGACAAATCTGTGCACAAGAATTCCCAATAACTCACATAAATGCTCCGCTGACAAGGGGGCCCACCTCCGTACACCCCGAGCGTGGCCGTGCGCGGTGCCCCTTCGAGAGGACAGTGTGGGGTCTTACCATGGAGACCCTGACGGCTCCTGGACCATCTGGGGAGTCTCAGGGGGGCAGAGTGCTACCATCTGGTGAATTATGGGGCCTCGCGGGCCGGTGTGGTCCATGGGACGCCCTCCCCCCGGCACTCTCTTCCTCTCACTATCGTGTCAGTGATTCAATAGTGAAACAAACTTGAGTCATTCCAGCTTTGGGGACATAGGAGAAGTCACGCACGAGCTCAAGAAGTCTCGTGGTGGACAGGACCGGTTGTTAGGCTCACAAACAGATACAAGGTGCTTAAAACGCATGTGTGTTACGGTGTAGGCATAGGTCTTCCCTTACTCTATGTGGGGCGATTTCATGTATCAGCTTCTGTTAAAAATCAGTTCTGGAACTGTGCTCTGGCTTGAATAAACTTGAACAAGAGAGCCCTGCACTGGTGTTTGGGCCTGTTTCCAAAGCAAGGACCCAGGACAGATGCTCTGGGTAGAGAGGGAACACCGGTCCTACACCCCTGTAGCACCGGGCCGTGCTCAGCTGACAGCCCAGGATTCCGAGGATGGCGGAGTGACTTCCATTTCCCACCTGCGTGTTCGTGAGGCTGTGAGATGAGAGGCAGGTGGGCTGAGGGCCTGCTCGGGGCTGCCCCACAGGCCCTCCCACGCCAGGACCCCTGGAGGGCCAGCGTGATCCCGGAGCAGGGACGAGGGTCCCTCTGGCACGCATGCCTTGCAGGGCCTCCCTTTGGAGACGGCATTCTCTCCCACATGCTGCCCACAGCCCCAGACGGTCCCAGGACACAGCCTTCTGGAGGGAGTCCTCACGCTTCGGGAAGCAGCGGGCAGAGAGGAGGGAGGAACCATCTGCCGAGATCCTGGAGCCCGAGCAGAGGGTGTGGGTCTCACCCCGTGATACATGCAAAGTTACTTCAAGGGTTAGGACGAGGATATAATAAACGCAGAGACTAAAGACACGTAACCTAGAAGTGGATTGCAAGAGAGAAGATGAAACTGTCCAAACACCCAGTGCCCCATCCACCAAAATCAGTCGCAGATGTGTTTCAGTTATTTTAAGAGAGAATACCTAACGAGCTGAAAACTAGAACCTTGGACGGCTCAGACATGTTTGACGGGACTGTCCCACGGAGGCCCAGAGTGGCTCCGACGTGGCCAGTCCGAGGGGGGCCTGGCCCCCGAGCGCGGTGTGGGGGGTCCGTGGGACCCTCTCCCTCCCACTTCCCACCCTCAGAAGTAGAAGGAGAAAACACACTGTCCTGGGAAAATGTTCGTCCTGATTCGAGTGTTCTGTTAACAAAACACATTGACTTACAGCTCTAAGCAAGTCTCCTGGTATCTCATTAAAACACAGGAATTGCACACCTCAGGTCTTTGTCCTAAGAGACTTATTCAGGGTCTCGGGGTCTCCCCCAGAGCACGGCTCCACAGGCCACGCTTCAGGTTCGGGTCTGGTGGGGACACTGTGGTAGCCACCCCAGCAGGCCATCCGGGGAACTATTCTAAAGAGATACTACAGACGGACGACTTCCGTGCATTTGGGATTCAAGCATTCTGAGGAACGCTGTAGAATGTTCTGTGCAAACGATCTGCTCCCCCGCGTCTCTGTCCCTCCTCCCTTTCCCGGCGTCTCATCAAAGGAGTAGTGTTACGGCGCACGTGTTCTCTGGAGATAAAGCCCCACTTGTATAAGGGATCAAGATGCCAAACCCGAGTCCAGCTGGCTCTGGCCCTTTTTCTGGAGCGGGGCCGGAGAGCAGGAGCAGGAGGGGCCGGGGGAGGGCTGACAGCTCCCACCTGAGTCCGGACGGCGGCTCCCCGGAGCTGCCAACCCCTGCTTCATCCAGGTCGGGCCACTCATTAAAACACTCGTTTCTGGGGGAGGGTTAGTTTTGGTTCATATTCATTTTGGTTTTTCTTTATTGTTATTTTTGGGGTGGAATCTCTTCCTGAGTGGAGGGATGATGGCAGTGTGGGGGGCGTTGGCTAAGCGGTTTTGTTTTCCACTCATCTTCACGTTAAGAAATACATTGGCTTTAAAGCACTAAACTTTCACTGACTTGATTCTTTTGCTACTTTTCCTCTGAGATGACAACTTCCCTGTTTTAAATGCCCTTTTTGCGTTCCTGTCAGTGTGCCCCAGCAGACTGGCAGGAGTCCGATCACCCCAAGGGGCAGCACAAAAACGGCCTCCGACCCCAGGCCCACCCCTCCCAGCGAGCCGCACAACACGGGCTCTGCTGCGGCAGGAAGACCTTGCCGGGGGGGGAGGCTCCGTCCCTTGCCCAAGCCTGGGCCCGGCCCTGCCCTCAGCTGCTTGTCATTAGGGCCTTTGCAGTAGCAGCGAGAGACCGGCCACAGCCAAGCCTCTGACTCGCACAGAGAGCCAAGACTCAGTCTGCCACGTCCAAGACGAGCTGAGAAGAACAGGAGGGGATGCGCTCCTGCCGTGCTCACATTCCAGGGCTCGCAGCACCGCGCAAGACAGCCGCACTGTTCAAAACCTGCAAGGGGTGTGTGTTCAATTAACGTCGGTGAATCTTAGGATGATAATGGCTTTTCCAGTTCGGTCAGAGGGAGCGGGTTCATAGCAAGCTGAGGCAGCGTCACAGAAAGGAGAGCCCCAGGGTGGGAGCTGGAGCTCGGGGCGGCGTGCGGGAGCCAGTCTCGGGCCCGGTGGGGGGTCAAGCCCGGGCCACTTCATCCATCAGGTCTCCAATACGCAGAGCGATGAAAGTGAAAGCCTGCACTTTTGTACCGCGGCAAGTCAGGAAGGCCGCTCGGTGGTCCCAGAGGAATGTTTCTGGCTTGTGGGCCCTGGGAACCGGGTGACTCCTTCAAATGGCAAATGCTTCGGATACTTGCTGGAAATAAACAAGGACACACAGAGCTCCTTCTCGGAAGCGGCTGGTCACAGCCACTGCGGCCCCTCGCCTTCCCTCCCCACCCCCGAGGAGCTGCTCGCGGCCTTCGGCCATGCGGGCCCACCACGCTCAATTTAACCCTTCCGAGGGCCAGCCAGCAAGGTCATCCTCTCTCTGCTGTTGGAAGCAACACGGTCGTGACAGATAGTGCGTGCTACTCGCTGATTTTACCATGTTTTCCAGAAAGTAGTTTCCATTTCTGCCTTCATGACAAAGTACATTTCCTGGAATGCTCTCTTGCTGAAAACAGTGCTAAATGCAATTTGAAAATCATCTTTTTAACTGCGCTGCCGAGCTGGGCAGGAAGGAAGGAGCCCTCAGTGGCCCAAACCTAAAGTGTACGTGGGGACCTACCGGGCAGCTGATGGGCTCGAAGGAGACAGTGGGCTCTTGCGAGTGCTGCACAGGCCTGTCTGCAGAGAAGGAGCCTAGGAAGCCTAAGGAGGGAGCCGGGGCTGCCAGCTCCTCACCGAGAGAAGTAGGCCCTGCCCGGGCATCCAAACAGCCTTGCAGGAGGGGAGCCCCACCTGCTCCGCAGAGGGCTCGCAACCAGAAGCCAGGTCTTCCCCACACCAAGCCTACATTCAGACCAGTTCCAGCCAGGAAACCCTTCAGAGCAATGCTGGGTGCTGGGTCAGGCTTTGCTTGACTGTCCAGTTGGCCTATCAGCTGCTGAGAGGAGAGGGTTAAGACCTAGCTCCGGTGGGTAATTATCCATCCCTACTTTTAATCTGGTTGGTTTGGCCTCGTGTGCTGGAGGGTCTCTCATCAGGAACCAGCACGTTCGTGACTGCACCGACTCCTTAATGAAGAGAAGAGCACTTCACCGTTGCAAGCTCGCCCTTTACCTCCAGCAGGGTCCACCACGCAGAAGGTCATCTTTGACACCAATGGCTTCCTCTCCACATCTGCACGGTCTGTTTTTGCCAACACTCCATGCTCAACCCACCCATGTCTTCTTGTTTGAAGCTTTTGATCCACCCTGATGATCTCTGCCTTTAATTTGGAATGTTTAGACCATTAACTTTTAATGTAATTACTGATAAAATGTAATGTGGTCTAGCATTTCTGTTTTTCCTCCTCAGATTTGCGGGTTTTATTTGTTTGTTTTGAAGATTTATTTATTTATTTGACAGAGAGATACAGCAAGAGAGGGAACAGAGGCGGGGGAGTGGGAGAGGGAGAAGCAGACTCCCCATTGAACAGGGACCCCAATGCAGGGCTCCATCCCAGGACCTCAGGATCAGGACCTGAGCCTCAGGCAGCCACTCAACCGACTGAGCCACCCAGGCACACCCTGCAGGCAGAGGGAGGGGGAAAATCAGGCTCTCTGCTGAGCAGGGAGCCCGATATGGGACTCCATCCCAACCTGAGCCAAAGGCAGCCGCTTAACTGACTGAGCCACCCAGGCACCCAACACACCTTGCTTTTGTTTTACACACACACACACACACACACACACACACACACACACACACACATCTTTTCTGTAAATATAACTTTCATAAGTTCATCTTCTTAGTCCATGGAATGCTCACCAAGAGAGACAAGTATCATTTCTCATAACAACTCATGTGGGTTGAGCGATCACTTCTTGTAATCTCCACAGTTTCTATCCCACAAAAGTGTATTTCATGTTATTCGGTATGTAAAAATCTAGGGACATTAAAAGTCCCCTTAATTTTTATAATTTTAATAAGCATAGGATCCCAGGTTTTGTGTGGCTTGAGTGTTTTACAGTTTTCTCTTTAAGACAGTTATACACATAAATCTAGGAACACATGAGAATATCTACTTAAAATAAAAGAATAACATAAATTAGACATTGTAAAGATGACAGTTGCCATGAGCATCACACAACCCGGGAAGAAGCACATGTTTGAGTCATTTAGCTGCACAGCCCACCTCTGCGTGACTCTAACTACATTTTCTGCACACAGGCTCATCTTTTCTCCACAAGTACACATGTCATGACCCTGAGATGGTCAGCAGAGCTGGGGACTGGAGCGTTTCAAGAAGTCACCCCAGTGTCAGGACACAGAAGTGACAGTGCCCCACACACATCCCACTAAAGCTAACCCCGAGCACTGTCAGCCTCGTGGAAAACCCGCTTCTCAGAACACATGACTGAGAACAAGCTACATTTACTATGCGTCTTGCTTCTTCCCTGACATCACCAAGATTCTGCCACGTCTTAGGGTCTCTTCTTGGCTTTCCATTTCTTAGCAACGTCAGGTGCCAGAAAACCTTGGGGCCACATTCACAGTTTGAAGAAAAGCTCTTTAAATAAAAGTCCTCCCTTTGTGCATTTATTCATGCAATAAATATTTAAAGAGCCCTATTGTCGGGGCGCCTGGGTGGCTCAGTGGGTTAAGCCTCTGCCTTCGGCTCAGGTCATGATCTCAGGGTCCTGGGATCGAGCCCCACTTCAGGCTCTCTGCTCGGCAGGGAGCCTGCTTCCCTCTCTCTCTCTCTGCCTGCCTCTCTGCCTGCGTGTGATCTCTGTCTGTCAAATAAAATAAAATCTTTAAAAAAAAAAAAGCCCTATTGTCCTCCAGGCTCTACCCAGTTCCTGGAGATAAAGTGCCATGAATGAAACAGAGAGTCCTTTCCCTACCGAGGTTGACAGGCTGAGGACAGAGGCAGTCACGAACTGATTATTATTTGAATGCAATAGTCATAGAAACACACTCACCAGTATGCACCAAAGTGAGATCAATTCAACCCACAAAGCCTTCCTGAAATCTTACAAGAGTCACACACAGTGAAGACATCTAACTGGGTCCCGCTGATAGTTGGGAAGAATTATAGGTGTCAGAGAGCACGTGCTCAGGAGAGGCACTTAGGGTTTCAACCTTGCTCGTCAATTTGTAAAATCCAGGCTTCACGACCTGCCTCACCCGGGGGTCCTCCTCGGTTTTAGATGAGGTGATAAGTCACAGCGGCTGACAGTGGTAAGTGCTGGTAGTCACTTTAAATGACCATTAAACTGCTTATCACCTAGTCGTAATCATTTTAGACAACGTTGTTATCGGATACGTATCTAAAGATTGACAAGGCAATGCTCAAACTCATGTTCTGCTTCCAAGAGAGACTCCTGAATCAAAGCGACTCACAAAGATTAAAACTTTTTTTCTTTATTTTTATTAAACTCATTTCATATTATTTTGACTTTTACTGCTGTATAAATGAGATTTTTTTTTCTTGGGGCACTGAAAAAATAAAATAAAGAAAAATAAATGAAATTTTTATTAAATGATTTTCCTTTTTTGCCCTTTTATTTTTATTTTTTTAAATTTTATTTTATTTTTTCATTGTTCCAAGATTAGAAGATTTTTTTTTTAAAGCACCCATCACACAAGCAAAAAGGAGGAGGAAAAGACGACCGTGTGACACTTCATGACGTGTCATTTACGGTAAGATAGCTGAGTATAGCACATGCAATCATCTCTAGTAGAAATGAGACAAACTCGGGAAAGTCAAGTCTACACCAACAGGGGATGAATGTTTACTTTCTGCTCACCTCGGCCCCGAGAGGAGCCCCGTGGGACGTCAACGACTAGAGAAAACGTCCAGGTCCCAGAGCCCGGCAGACGCGGACCATCTTTCTACCAGACCGTGACAAAACCTCCAATTGTCAAACTTAAACCAGAAAAAAACCTGCTTCAAGCATCAGATGACGGATAAATCCCGCTCGGGCCTCACAGGGGTGGGGTCTCCTGACAGGTGGGGACAGGCTGGTTCCCGGAGGTGGCGGCACGTCCGTCCGAGGCCCCCGGGGACCCTGCTGCTGACGGGAAGAGGCCCCTGCGAGGCAAGCACGGACAGCGGGCACCAGAGGCCATCCCACCGCTCGGGCTGCCCAAGGAGACTTGAAGAGTTTCCAAACCTGTAATTCAGACTCATCTGCCCCAAATCAGAGAATCCTAAATCAGAGAATCGTGATGGATCCTTTGTTTTAGTTCTGGGTGACTTCTTTCCTGTTTCCCTGATGTTTCATGGGAACTTGGAAGTGGACGTAGAGGAAACATCAGGAAAAGGCAACTGAAAGTCCTAATTAGTATTTTAAGAGCACTTTTCAGGGGTTTAACTATTAAAATAATAATATTAAAATAATTAAAATAATTCCATGATAAATCGTTTAATAAAGTAAAGTAGACTTTTACAAAGCATCAATCCCTAAATGTTAGTCCCTACATTTTTAGGGAGGCTTACGTACAGGACCCCTGACTCCGATTCCATGCGACAGAGTAGCTGAGGCTCCTTCTGTCGCCCACGTGGCCTCTGCAAGCCACGACTGCACGGAGAGGGGGCTCCGTCTGAGAGACACGGTGAGGCAGCGTGATGTGGGTTGAGACGCTACTCTCAGTCACTGTCCCGCTGGGCAGACCTCTCCAAGAAGGATGAGTAAGGCCCAGGCCTAAAATAGCTCCTTCGTGGCATCCTTTTTCAGGGTGAACGTCCTCCCACCTCATCGCTGCCCGGTGACAGAGCCAGGGCTGGATGGGAGGAGCTGACCTGACGGAGACCCTGGAACATGGGGGGCATTTCAGCCTCTTAGAGCGGCAGGAGGAGGGGAGGAGGCTGGAGTCCCTGCTCCGGAAGACCAGGCAGGTGCTAGGGGGGCGGGGGAGTGTCCCAGCAGAGACGCTGGCAGGGTACCCGGGAGCAGGTGTTGCCTCAGCCCTCCATGAACACCAGGGCTTGTTTCCACAGAGGAGAGGGGCTGAGCAGAGAGCTCATGGGACAAAGTGACGGGACGCGAACACCAGCAGGAAGGTGTCCTGGCTGTTCGTGCTCTTCCTGAGCCTCTGTCCTGCCCCCACGGCGGGACACGCACCGCACTCACATGACCGCGGGGCACCACCCGCACAGACGTTCTGGACGTCCCGATCACCTGGACCCGTTGTTTTGGGGTGATAAACAAAACACAGAACTTCTCAGAACAAACATCTGTTTTCCTGTCTCTCCAGGCCCTGGGTAGTAGGGTCTCTTTCTTACCTCTGGGGTCTTCATGGTAACCTGAGACCCTGACCTTCTGCCAGCCTGCAGGGCTCCAAGAGCGTTTCTCTAGCCCCTGACGGTGGGTCTCACGTGCTTCCAGTAAGGACATGCTGGAGGCTACCGTTTACCCACGGCTCTAGGTCCTGCTCCTGCCCGCTCAGTCCCTCATAAGATCCTCGGCTCCTTGATGGCAGGACGGTCACCCCCACCATGGTAGCCAGGAAGTGGTTCCAGAGCCCAGCACAACTCTGTGTTGAAGGAAGGACGGTGGAGATGAAGGGAGGGAGGGGGAGGGAAGGGGAGGGAGAGGTAGGGAAGGAGAGATGGGGAAGGAGGGATGTGGAGGGAGAGATGGGGAGGGAGGGGGAGGGAGGAAAGTGGAGGGAGGGATGGGGAGGAGGAGACAGGGAGGGAGAGATGTGGAGGGATGGGAAGGATAGAAAGTGAGGAGGTGGGAGGGAGGGATGAGAAGGGACTGATGGGAGGGGAAGGATAAGGAGGGAGGGGGCAAGGAGGGAGGAAACACAGCGAGTCACCCAGGAGGAGGGAAGGCGCAAAGGGCCCAGGTGTCCCAGCAGAGCAGAAGGACGTGGGGCCGGTCACGGTGCAGGCGCCCTCGGAATAAACAGGCTCCAGCCAGGAAGGAGGAGAGAAAAACGTCTCCGGACAGAGCCCAGAGACGGGCAGGGGTGGCGCGGGGTGGCCAAGCCCCGGCTGAAGGGCAGATGGAGCTTCGTATCTGGAAAAGTGCCGCACACGGCCGGACAGAGGGGCCCGCGCTCGGCCATTTCTGAGCAACTCCACGGGCCACGAAGCGCAGGACGGGTGATACTGTACCGTGGCCCTTCCGTGGCTTTTGCCGAAGGAATCGCAGCATTTTCTCTGCTCCCCCCACACCTCCCCCGGCAGGACGCTCACCCGCCGCTCGGGATGGGCTGGGACCCCCCATCACGCCCTCGGAAGCGTCAGCAGAAGCCGAAACTCCTGGAAACTCGAGTCACACGCGTGGAAGAGGCCGGGCTCCTCAGCAGGGGGCTCTGGGTTGCATCTTAGCGCAGACCCTTCCCTTGAGATGACTCGGTTTGCGAGGCTCTAAACAACTCTTTTTTAAGATCATTTTCTGTTCCAGCATGCACGGAAGTGTCCAAGAAGGTCACGGGTGCTTCCTAAATGTCTGTGTTTTCAGGGACTCTAAGGTTTCATGTTATCACGGTCTCATTTGCCCCCATTAGACACTCACGACTGGAGAGGAAGCAGCGTGTCCCACCCTCCAGTGAGCCCCTGGGCCTAACACACTGCCTGAAAAACATAGTAAATATTGTTGAGAAATTCAATGAGCACGCGAATAAACATCACTGGGAACTCTTAATTATTTCACCTATTTGACGGAAAAGAAGAGTCTGTGAACACATACCACCTCCTACAGGAGAAACAGAGCAAGGAAAAGCCCAGGGTGCCCGGCACACGTGGAGGTTGGCCTCCCAGAGCCCTGCCCGCGGCCGGACCCAGATGCTGCGCGTGGAGGTTGAGTGAGAAGACAGAGGCAGAGCCGTGGGGAGATGGGGGAGGTCAGGGCCACTCGGCCGAGGTCCTGGGGACGCAGGGTGCCTGGGAGTCTCAGCGCAGAAGTCAAAGAACCTCCAGACCGGGAAGACAGAACAGGGTCTCCGCTCGCTCCCTGGGTCCCTTTCCCGAGGGCCTGCGACGTACGTCTAAATCTTTGTTTTCAAAATCTTACTTTTTTTTCTTTTTAAAGATTTTATTTATTTATTTGACAGACAGATCACAAGCAGGCAGAGAGGCAGGCAGAGAGAGGAGGAAGCAGGCTCCCCACTGAGCAGAGAGCCCGATGCGGGGCTCGATCCCAAGACCCTGGGATCATGACCTGAGCCGAAGGCAAAGGCTTAACTGACTGAGCCACCCAAACATCCCAAAATCTTACTTTTCTTAAAATAGCTAGAGAATGCGTTTCTTTTCCTTGCAGCGAAATAAGCCCCGCGTCAGGCAGAGAACAGCCGCGTCCTCGCTGGGCTCCCGAGTGGCGCCCTTGGCTCTCGGGTGGCAGTGGATGAGAGAGGGGCCACTGCATGACAACAGCTGCTGATCTTCCCAATCCTCATTTTTTCCCAGACTTTAAGAGGGTCATAAGGAAGTGTTTTTGAACAATCCTATGCCAAATTCAAGGAGCTCAAAATGCAAAGTTTCTTGACCCAGTTTAACACTAGTAGCAAGAAGCCAAGGGCAGGCGTCAGTGAGATGAAGGAGCGTAGCAGTCTCGGATGGTGTGGCGCTCACTGTCCTGTCCTCCTCAGCCTCCTCCCACCTCACTGCAGGTTGTGTGGGAGAAGGAGAGAAGGGCGGTTGCAGGGCAGTGTGTCACCTGCTGTCTCCCCGCTGAGCGGTGGGGAATGTCTTCCAGTCCCCGTGTTGGGTGAGAGTCAGGTCCACCTGGGCGCTCAAGCCAGGACCTCGTCGACACCGAGACTCCCACGCCTCCTGCGTACTGCGTGTATCTTGAATTTGGGGTTCTCCATCTTCTTTGCCCCTTTTTCTCTGTGACCCCTTCGCTCATTTGGTCCTCTGGCAGCTCCTGGTGTGCCCTCTGTATCCAGGAGCTCGTTTCATTGCTGCTGTTCTTGTAGATCCCACATGTGAGAGGTCATGACTGACTTCATCCAGCAGGACGCCCTCAAGGTCCATCCGTGTTGCCACAAATTTTATTGTAGAGCCTGATTGTATCAATCAGTCAAAATTCATGGGAAACAATAACTCATAATCTAAATTCTAAAAAACAACTATCAGCTGCTAACACAGTTATACATTCGTTTCTTCCATTTTGTCCTATAAAATATAAACAAACTTTTCCTGTTCTGTCTGCTGCTATAGCCCTGGACCCACCAATGAAACCTGACCCAGGCTGGGGGCTGAGCCAGGGGGTGGGTGACTTCATGCCCAGGCACGTTTGCACACGTGTGCTCCCAGGAGCAAGGACAGGCTTCAGACCTCACTCTGGAGCTGACCAGCTGCATGAACACTGTTTATAGCAAATGCCTCCTCATGTCTCAGCTGGTTTCCTTGGATTTGTGAGACCCCACGCCTGCTTCCCTGTCCTACCACCCAGGGCAGCCATGGAGGGCTGCTACCCCATCATCCTATGTCATGGAAGGCTGGGTGACTTCCAACAACAGCGGGCAGTTGGTGGCTCGTTCATCCACTCCTGTTCCCTCCTCTCCCAATCATGCCAACATACATCTACCTGTCTTCTGAGCCAAGCAAAGTCTTCAGGTCTGACATTCCAGTCCACTAAGCCTGTCCGAGGGCCTGCCTGCACTGCTTTGAACGAGACTAGAGGGATACCCCCTCAGTCCGGTAGAGTCCCTGCCTTCGAGGAGTGTGAGGACCGTAGCCGTCCTTTCAAATACAGACCTAACACATGGACAAATGCTTTTTAATGGAAACAGTAGCTACAGGAATCAGACAACATGAAGACATAAAAGGCATCCAAATTGGTAAAATGAAGAAGTAAAACTCTCCCTCTTTGCTGATGACATGATATTATGTATAGAAACCTACAAGACCCCACAAAAACTGTTAGAACTGGTAAACGAATTCAGTAAAGTCACAGGATACACGGTTAATGTTCAGAAATCTGCTGCATTTCTATACACAAATAATAAGCAGCAAAGGAGAAATTAAGAAAACAATCCCATTTACAACTGCACCAAAACAGAAGAATTGTAGGAATAAACTTAACCAAAGAGGTGAAAGCTCTGCAGTCTGAGGACTGCAAAACCCTGAGAAAGAAATCCAGCATGATGTAAAGAAGGGGAAAGGCATTCCACGCTCAAAGATGAGAAGAACAAATATTGTTAAAATGTCTATACTACCCAAAGCAATTCACACATTTAATGAAATCCTTATCAAAATGCCAACAGCATTTTTCACAGGGCTAGAGCTAACAGTCCTAAAATCTGTATGGAACCAGAAAAGACCCCAAATAGCTAAAGTAATCTTGAAAAAGAAAAAGCAAAACTGGAGGCATCCCAATTCCGGACTTCAAGCTCTACTACAGAGTGTGATCACCAAGACAGCATGGTCCTGGCACAGAAACAGACACATAGATCAATGGAACAGAAGAGAGAGCCCAGAAATGGACCCTCAACTCTACGGTCAACTAATCTTCGACAAAGCAGGAAAGAATGTCCAATGGAAAGAAGACAGTCTCTTCAACAAATGGTGCTGGGAACACGGGACAGCCACAGGCAGAAGACTGAAACTCGACCATTCTCTCACACCTCACACCGAGATAAACTCAAAATGGATGAAAGACCTCAGTGTGAGACAGGAATCCACGAAAATCCTAGAGAACACAGGCAGCGACCTCTTCGACCTCAGCCGTGGCAACTGCTTTCAAGACCTGTCTCCAAAGGCAAAGGAAACAAAAGCAAAAATGAACTATTGGGACTTCATCAGGATAAAAAGCTTCTGCACAGCAAAGGAAACAGTCAACAAAACTTAAAGTTAACCAACAGAATGGGAGAAGATATTTGTGAATGACATGTCAGATAAAGGGCTGGTTTCCAAAATCTATGAAGAACTGTTTTGACTGAACACCCCAAAATTGAATAATCCAATTAAAAATGGGCGGGAGACATGAACAGACACTTCTCCAAAGAAGACATACAAACAGCCAACAGACACGTGAAAAGGAGCTCAACATCACTCAACATCAGAGAAATACAAATCAAAACTACAATGAGGTACCCCTCGCACTGTCAGAACGGCTAAAATTAACAACACAAGAAAGAGCAGGTGTTGGCGAGGACTCGGAGAAAGGGGAACCCTCTTACGCTGTTGGTGGGCATGCAAGCTGGTGTAGCCACTCTGGAAAACAGTAAGAAGGTTCCTCAAAAAGTTAAAAATAGAATTACCCTATGACCCAGCATTGGACTACTAGGTACACAAGTACTAATTCAAAGGGATATGTGCACCCCTGTTTACAGCAGCAGCTCTACAACAGCCACACTACAGAAACAGCCCACGTGTCCATCGACTGGTGACTGGACGAGGAAGATGTGGTGTAGACACACAGTGGAATAGCGCTCAGCTGTCAAAAAGAAGAAATCTTGCCGTCCGCAACAACAGGGATGGAGCCGGAGAGTGTAGCGCTGAGCGAAATGAGTCCGTCAGAGAAAGACAAATACCATACGATTTTACTCATATCTGGAATTTAAGAAACAAAACAAATGAGCAAAGAGAAAAAAGAGAGAGAAGCAAACCAAGAATCAATTCTTGACTATCCAGAACAGACTGGCAACCAGAGGGGAGGTGGGTTGGGGAATGGAGGAAATAGAGGTTGGGGATTAAAGAGTACATGCGTCATGATGAAAAAAATAACAAAATAAAATAATTTTTAAAAAATAAATTTAAGAAATAGAAAGAGTGCCTGGTATGGTACTTGGCACATGTCAGGGGTCCGAGGTCTGTGGATGGCAAGTGGATGGAGCTGACAGCAGGCCCAGCCTATGCCAAGCACTCTGCACACTCCTCTACCTCTCTCAAACACTGTGGGATTGGTGTTTGCACAGAAAGCCCATTGTTGGTTAGAGGTTTGTATCTAGATTATAGGCATGGAGCTTGGAATATTTAACTCGCAACAGGAACAGGAAATCGCACAGTCTTTGAGAAGCCGGGAGCTGATCCCCACGAAAGCCACAGAGACCTGGCCAACCTTGAACCTGTTTCCATTCAGCTCTTCCCCAGAGGCTCCCTGGGGACAGGGGGCGGGGTGGAGAGGCAAGTCTACACTACGTTCTAGTAAATGCATATGTCACGTAACATGAGTCATTACAAAAACAGCACCATCTTTGGAAACACTGAGAATGAATCGTTACTGCTGGTAGAGTTGTTAGAGATGACTTAGTTTGTGTTATTTAGAAATAACTTATGCCCACCCACAGTTTGATTCTGACTAGGGCACGGAGAGGCAATGTGTGGATGAGGGCCTTTCTTTGGCCAAGTACTTGCATTTCAAATATTTTCAACCCAATACAACCAAGCAAAATTAGACTGAAAAAAGAAAAGAAAATTCTGAGACATTGAGTGATAAGTGACGATCACTGAAAACAAACTGCTTATCAGAGGGACACTGGGAAGTTCTCACCACGACGGGTCACCCAACAGTAAACGGAATCCCAAACACCGGTTTTAAGGTAATAACAAGATGACTTTCCTCCCTGACATTCCTGATGCAGGGAAGCAGGAAAGTTCACGGCCGGGCATTAGACTGGCAGACGTCACCTGAGGGAAAGGCAAAGTGTGTCCTAACTCCCATGGGAAAAGCAAACTGTAGAGCAGATCACTCAGGTCTGCGAGGAGAGATTCGAAGAGTGAAATCGTGTGCTTGGGATGGAAGTTAACAAAGCTGCAGCTGGGCGAGCAGATGCCGACTCCCGAGCCACGGCCGTCTGCAAAGTAAGAATTCTGGACGCGTCTGTAGCTCTACGCACCTAGTGGGAAGGAAGAAGAGGGCTGATTAGGGTAGGAACAGCAACAACAAAACTGAAGGCAGTTTCTCCAGGACTGGCTAACAAAGGCCACGGTTGACGGCGGGAGACACAAGCAATACCGTGGTTCACGGCCATCAGCATAATCAGAGAGACGGGCAACAGGCAGATCGTAGGAAATTGGGCAGCGTGAAGGACGGAACCAATGAAGCCCATCGTGGAAGTTGGACCGAGCTCCTTGCAGCCACATTCATCTGCACCCAAGTCCCATACAGAGTCTTCCTTCAGCTGCGCGGCACGTTTCACTCGGCTTGAATAAACACCAATGTGGCCAAAGACATCACAGGCAAAGAGCAAGACTAAACCCACAGTTCCTAGCTTCAGTGTAAATGGATCCTTCCAGACTAAAAATCCATTTGCTGTAGGAAAATGTTCTTTCCAAATTATTAAACTTTCCATGGTGCTTGGACAACTTTGGAGCTGGATTCAAACAAAGAAGGGAACACAAGTGCCTACTTCATGTCCAGACGTCTTGTCCTCTTACCTCTGATTTGATTTCTTTACGGTGTTTTGAAAGTGTTATGTTCACTTTGCTATTTTTATCTACTGGGGAAAGGAACTGAAGGACCAGCAGGAAAAGGGCTGCGGAGGGGGATGGGGGTGGGGCAGGTGCCGGCAATGGAGAGGGGTTTCCCACGGAGCAAATGTCTTTCTGTGTGGGTGTGACACATCCGTGCCTAACAGTCACGAGGAATCCCAGTATACTTCCAAAGGGCTTCTGGAAACCCAACATTCCAGTGGACAGAAACAAATGTTGAATCCCGCTGTTTGAAATGGCAGGTGCTATCAATGTCCCACTGTGTCACACTCGTGCCACGTCCCGCCACGTCTCACTGAGCCAGGCTGCGCCACGTCATGCCACAGCAGGACAACACCATTTGCCTTTATTCCGGTTCTTCTGCTGGTAATAAACACTAGCAGTTAGTAAGGTGGAGTTTCCTCACTGGAATCATTTGTTGGTTTGCTTCGAGGAGAAATGCTTTTTGAAGAAGTCACACAATTGCCTAGTGTCATTCTAGCCGTGATGCTGAGCTACGCTCCCTGTGCACCACACCTTGTGCTCAGCTGTGCTGTCCGGCCGGCTTCCAACCAGCTGGTGGGAAATGAAACGGAATGGAGCAGTGGCTTCCCAGGCCCAGACCCCCACCCTGTGCCGCCCGGCGTGGGAACCTAGACAAGCCGCAGAGCCTCCGTGAGCCCTGCTTTCCCTAGGTGTGCGATGCAGAGGACTCGGATGGCTCTGGGGTGGGAATGCCGGAGGATCTCACAGTCTAGCCAGGGAGACGACACCCTCCCAGGGAACCAGAGAAGAAACCATCCCCAGGTGCTGAGATGAGGGTTTGAGAATGTGCCAGGGAAGCTGGGAGCAGGGGGAGAAGAGGCTGGTGCTAGGAGGAGGGGAAGACTTCAGGGGCCCAGCGGGGAGAGAGACCCCAGCCCTTGGCTGCCCTCCCAGCCCAGGACAAATCTCTCTGTGTGGACCCCGAGCTACGTTGTGATCTCTCGGGAGGGAGGGCCCCGACGTTCCCATCTCGGTCGTCACCAGAAAAGATGCTTCTCAGCCTCTCCTTAATGAGGACGGGCGTCAGAACATGACTCGTGAGCACACCTGCCTCCCGCCAACCCTGGTGTGTGAGGGCGACACTGAGTTTCTCATTCTCCCAAAACTGTAGCCAGATTCCACTGTGGCTCTTAATACATCGTGGGTTCTAGGGAAAGCCGCCTTCATCTGCTCTTACAGGATGGCAAAGCCACGAGGTTAAAACATTTAGGACTTTTTATGTTAATTAGTGACTTTTCAGCATTTTCCTGGTTATGACATCCACACAGACAAATATGAAACTCACAATAAAGAAAACGAAGTTCTTCAGAAATGAATGAGCTAAGACCACGCAGGCCTGAGGGTCTCCCCGGGATGCACACACGGAGGCCACGGGGGCTCAGCGTGGCCGAGTTTGCAGACAGCCGAGGATGGCTGGACCCCCAGCACACAGCCAGGACACTCGAGATCACAAAGACGCTTGATGCCACGCAGCTCCTCCTGCTCTGTAAGGCGACCCATGGGACCCGCTACAAACTGCTCCATCAGTCCCCCTCCAGGGGACAACGCCCTGCCCCTCCAGCCACGTCTCGGTGGGAAAGGGACCTACCAGCTCCTCTCAGCCCCAACCCGTATCTGTCAGCGCCTCACGCCTGAGACCCTTCGAAAGCTCCTCGCCCCATGGTTCTCAGGCCCCAGCAAGTACCCTAGATGCCAGGGGTGCTCCCAAACGAACAGTAAGGCCCCAGACCCCACCTCTGATGCCCAGGTCTGCTGCAGGGCCAGCACGGGGCCGGCACCTCTGATAAATATCCCTGCTGATGTCACTGACCCAGGGGCCACAGTCCAGGACCTCTGCCTGCACTCAGCAAACCAGAAAATCAGTCCGGCGGCAAAGACAGCTCTGACCCTCTCTCCATCTCTCTCCATCTCTACCTACTCTGTGTCTCTGTCTCTGTGTCTCTCGGTCTATATGTCTTCTTGAATCTATCTCATTGTCTCTGTTCTGTCATCTCTCTCTATCTCTCTGTATCTCTCTCATGGTCTGTCTCTCTCTGTCTCTGTCTCTCTGACTATCTCTTTGTCTGTCTGCCTCTATCTCTCTCCGTCTCTATATATCTCTGTCTCTTATCTCTCTCTGTCTCTATCTCTCTATCTCTGTCTCTGTCTTTTTCTGTCTCTCTGTCTCTATCTCTGTCTCTCTGACTCTGTCTCTATCTCTGTCCATCTCTTTATCTCTCTTTCTATCTCTCTGTCTCTGTCTTTATCTCTCTGTGTGTCTCTATCTCTCTCTATCTCTGTCTCTCTGTCTCTATCTCTCTCTGTCTCTGTCTCAGCTGCCCACGTCCTGCCCTTACCACACGCAGGCCCCGTGGCGTGTGTGCATCCCCCGGATGGGAGTGTTCGGTGCACACCGGGTTTTACCCTGCCCGTGGGAATCTGACACTCGAGGGGGTGCTTGCAGTGTAAACCGCAGGCCAGCCCACGGGGTGGTGATTTAGGAAGACCGTCTGGCTGGCCGTGGGCTGTCTGTGTGAGAATGGGGAGCGGGCGGTGGGAAGGGAGAGGAGACTGGAGCCACTGAGTGTGTGGCTAGCCAGTGTGGGCGGTCTGCACGGCTGGCCCCTACAGCACAGAGCCTCCCCACCCGCTCTGAGGTCTGGGCCACCACGTCCAGCCACAAGCCTTCCTCAACGCCCATGCGCCATGGGATTTGTGCCGGGGTGTCTGGACGAACTCAGAAGAGATGGTCAGTTTGAAGTGGCCAGTGAGGGCGGAGGAGAAGGAGCATTTAAGGGAGGCCGAGGAAGGACAGCAGAAAGGGCAGCAGGGAAGCAGGTGGGGAGTGCTGTACGGCAGACAAGGCGGCAAAGGTACGTGAAGTGGGTGGGGAAGAACAGGCCCAGTGTTACAGGGGAGCAAGCTCGCCCTGGAAAAGAACCCGTGGCATTTGGCAGCTACGAGATCCCCAGTGAGCTCTGCCAGCTCAGGGTTGAGTAGCAGCAAATCAGGGTCCAGGCTTACAAAAGTTCAAGAACGGACGAGCAAAAGTACTCGCACTGAGTGCCAGCCAGAGGACTAACACCGCCTGCGTAAAGAGCTCTTACAAGTAGAAAAGAAAAGCAAACACTCCCATAGGGAAATGGAGGAAAAACAGAGAATAAACATAAAAAACACATGAAAAGGTCGCTGAGACAGAGTGAAAACACCCGCTCTAGTAGTAGCCGGCTGCGTGGACACTGCCACGACCCACTGGCAACAGGAATACTGGGGTGCAGAGGGGCTTACAGACGGACCGAGGTTTCTGCGTGGCTTGGTGAGGTAAACACGTGGCCCTCTCAGAAAACCATCATTTGCCCATTACTCATTACTCATTTGCCCAACTAACATTTTGGGCGTCCACTGTCTAGTGCAGGTCTGAACACACAGTATCCACGCTACGTACGGCCCCTTCACCCTTCCCGGTCTATACGCCCTTCTGGAAACCACCACTGCTCCCATTTCATCCACACGACCCCCACTCGGGCAGCCCAGAGCCTGGCTTCGTCCACACAACACACCGCCTGCCAGATTCGCCTCTCAGTGCGTGCTCGTGGCTCACAGTGTGTATCACGCCACGCTCGTCCACCGCACGACGGTGCCGTGGTTCACAGGCCGTCCCCTGGGTCGCGGGCATTTGGGTGCTTAGCCATTCATGTCCATTGTGAAGGAGCCACGAACGCTCTTGTCCACGTCTTCTTGTGGGCTCGTTCCCTCATTCCTCGTAGTTACACCAAGGACCGCGACGGTTGGGCATCTGGATTTAGTCAGCGGGCCTGGAGACGGTCCCGAGGTGGCCGAGCCACCTGACGTTGGCCCCGTGATGGATGCGTGTCCTCGCTGCCCCGGTACCACCGAAAACGGTACTTCCGTGCCTTCCGTCTCAGACCCTTCCAGTGGGGACGCGGGTCTCCCTCTTCGCGGACGGAGTTCACCTGCTCTCGCAAGGGCTGCTCTGCACCGCGCCCGCCGGCGGTCTGCAGCCTGTTCCGAGGGGCTCCTGTGGACCCTGTGAGTATCTTGCGGGCACAGAGGACCCTGTCTGGCCTTTTCACATCTTCAGTGTTGCCCTTGGACAGCTTTTTATTTTAATGAAGCCCTGTTTCTCTCATTTTTGAGTTACTTTTCATGCCTTCTGTGTGCTCCTAAGAAATATTTAATTCCTGAATGTCAAGAAGATAGCAGCACAGTTTCTAGACGGCGCTGGTTAAGTGTGACCTGACAACGATGGGCGGACACTGCAGGAGACAGATTAGGACATATTCTTTTCTGTTTTCTCACTTCTCACTCTCTGGCTGACCAATCCTGAGGGGATATTTGTCTAAAAGATACCGTCAAACTGGGTTGAAAAGCAGGGCATTTAAGAAGACAGAGAGCGGGCGCCTGGGGGGCTCAGTGGGTTAAGCCTCTGCCTTCGGCTCAGGTCATGATCCCGGGGTCCTGGGATCGAGCCCCGCATCGGGCTCTCTGCTCAGCGGGGAGCCTGCTTCCCTTCCTCTCTCTCTGCCTGCCTGTCTGTCTGCTTGTGACCTCTGTCTGTCAAATAAATAAATAAAATTTAAAAGAAGAAGAAGAAGAAGAAGGGGAAGGGGAAGGGGAAGAAGAGGAAGAAGAGGAAGAAGAGGAAGAAGAAGAAGAAGAAAGAAGAAGAAGAAGAAGAAGAAGAAGAAGAAGAAGAAGAAGAAGAAGAAAAAGAAGAAGAAGAAGAAGAAGAAGGCGGCAGAAAGCTTGCCCCGGGTCAGGCCAAAGGCGCTAGAGGCAGAACCTCTCCCCTACGGAAGGGCAGCGCAGCTTCTGGATCCCTCGGAAAGGCACACCTTCTCCCCGCCCGGGATGCCACTTTTAAAAGAATGATTTATGCAGGTCTCATAAAAAAATGTTTGATCAAAGGACACGAGTTCAAGTGACTTCTCCCGCCTGGCATAAACAACGCCGCCTCCCGCCAGGAGAGCATGACCAGGGGGCCTGTGACATTCCAGAGGCGAGGAGTCATCTCCGTCACCCAGCTCCAGAGTTTGTACCAAATTGTGCCTCTGAACTTTCTTCTCCTTTTCTCTTCAAGTTCCCGGGCAGTGCGTTCTGCCGAGATTCCGTTGTTGCAAAGGAATGGTCTGGATCTGTTGTGAGGAAAATCTGAGCGGACAGTCGATGTCTCTACAAAGTCTCTGCACTGATCAGAGCTCACATTCCAGACTGAGCAGGGGGTCCCACTGGTTAAATCAGAATCAGACCGTCCCCACTGCCGGGCCTTCTGCACATGAGAAACTGGACATAAATGTATGAGGAGATCGTGGCGTGTTTTGGGGCCAGCTTTTTGGGAATGAAGGCATTTTAAATCAAAATTGCTTGTTTTTGTTTCTCTTATTTTTCACTGATAGGATTTATCAGAAAAAATGCTTTGGGAAAAGAAGTCTCATGGTGATATTAAAACATCTTTTCAAGTATTAAAAATAGAACTGATCAATTCATCAGCTTTTTAAATTCCAGGTAGCTTATTTTTTTCATATCACATTAAAATTACCATGAAGACAACCAAGGCCACAGTGAACCTCACACAGGTCAGAATGGCCAGAGTCAGCAACACAGGAGACAACTGACATTGGCAAGGACGCGGAGAAGGGGGCCCTTGTGCACTGCTGATGGGAACGCAAACAGGTGCAGCCACCATGGGAAACAGTGTGGAGGTTCCTCAAAAAATCAAACAGAGAGCCACCCTACAACCCAGCAATCACACCACTGGGTGTTTATCCAAAGGATACAAATGTAGTGATCTAAAGGGGTACCTCACCCCAACGTTTATAACAGCGACATCCACAACAGCCCAACTGTGGAAAAAGCTCTGATGGTGTCCATCAGCAGATGAATGGATAGAGAAGGTGTGTTATATATACACAATGGAATACTATGCAGCCATCAAAAAGAATGAAATCGTGCCATTTGCAACAACGTGGATAGAACTACAGAGTATTTTGGGGAGAGAAATAAGTCAATCAGAGAAAGACAATTATCACATGATCTCACTTGTATGTGGAATATAAGGAACAGTGCAGAGGAATTAGGGAAGGGGGGAACTGAATGGGAAGAAATCCGAGAGGGAGACAAACCATGAGAGACTGTCACAGGAAACACACTGAGGGTTGCTGGAGGGCAGGTGGGGGATGGGGTAAGTGGAGGATGGGCATTCAGGAGGATCCGTGATGTCATGAGCACTGGGTATATAAGACGGATGGATCACTAAATTCTACCTCTGAAGCTAATACACTACATGTTAATTAAACTGAGTTTAAGTAAAAACAAAATTTTTAAAAAATTACCGCAAAGACATGATTACAGGACATCTCCATCTCTCGCAGACTCCATGCCTCACCAATGCCAACATTGCTTAGCTAGAAATTCTCGTTCTTTCCGTGGAGGGAACCAGCTCTAGTTTGACGATTGTGTCCATTCGGCCAGTCTTGTTCCGAAAGCAGCCGCTCCCCTAACAACAATCCGAGCTCATGGACATAGCGCACAGCCACATCTCCTCCCGGGCTGTCTGCTTGGGGACAGCTCACATGCCCCTCGACCGGGAGCCCCTGGTTTCTCTCACCGCTTGCCAGCTACTCTGTCACCTGCCGCCCCCCGCCCTCCCCCACGTTCCCAGACAAGCTGCATCCTCCAGCCCTGCCCTCCCGGCTCACCCTGGCCCGGAAGCCCCAAGCCCCCTCAGCCTCCCGCTTCCAGGCACACCCTGACCCACGGAGCTCCACGTAGGCTCTGCGGCTGAAGAATGGCCTGTGACTACAACTGCCCTCCTCGCCCCTACCTGGCTCCCCGGAGGAGGAGGGGCAAGTCAGGGTTCTCCAGAGAGACAGAACCAACAGGACACCAGCCTGTCTGTCTGTCTGTCTGTATATCATCTGTCAAGATTTATTTTAAGCACTGTGAGAACTGGCGAGTTCACTCTCCAGGCACACCGGTAGGCCGAACCCCAAGGGAAGAGCCCATCTGCACTCCAAGGGCCGCAGACCCAGACAGGTGTCCATGGTCCGGCCTGGAAGGCCTTCCTTCTCAGGGGACACCGGACTTTTCTCTTCAGGCCTTCAACGGCTTGGATGTGGCCCACCACCTCATGGGAGGTCCGCTGCTTGACTCAAAGCCCGCTGGGGCATATGCTTGGTATCAACTAAAGGCACCTTCACGGGGCGCCTGGGGGCTCAGCGGGTCAAGCCGCTGCCTTCGGCTCAGGTCATGGTCTCAGGGTCCTGGGATCGAGCCCCGCATCGGGCTCGCTGCTCAGCGGGGAGCCTGCTTCCTCCTCTCTCTGCCTGCCTCGCTGCCTACCTGTGATCTCTCTCTGTCAAATAAATAAATAAAATCTTAAAAAAAAATAAAATAAAATACTTCAAGAATTATTTATTAAAAAAATATAAATAAAAGCACCTTCACAGCTGCATCTGGGTAAGCATTTGGCCAAGCAGCCAGGCACCGTGTCCTGGCCGAGTGGACACGGGTCAGCCATCCCACAAGGCCCGTGCCTGACATCACTGGCATCGCCAGCCTGAACCTGAGGCCCCGCCCCCTTCCAGATGCCTTTTCATCTCATCTTGGAGAAACCTCCCCCGAGCTGAGACCAGCTGGACACCGTCTCTTTGCCCACCTGCGGCCCAGGGCCACCACGGAGTATCAGCACAGGCCTTGCGGGGGGTGGTTCTCGGGCGAGGCCCGTGACGTGATCCTGGCCGCAGGCTTCTCTCTGCCCCTGGAACATTCACGGGACAGGCAGGGCCCCCCGTGCCTGTGCCGGGCCCCCCTGCCCCTCAGGAACGGCCCGCCTACCCAGCAGCGCCCCCTCAGAAACTGCCCACTTACGAAGCACCTGTCCACGGACATGTCTATGTGGTCAGGCCTCTGTGGTCTCCAAATCCCCGCCGGCCCCCACGTGCCCTCTGATTACCGGGGCTTCTGCCCCTTCTGCTTCCCGCTCGCTCCCCAGTCCCAGACCAGCGCTCTCCTCGAAATAACCCCGTTAACACCACCACAACTCCCTGATTCCGAACCCAAGGCATACGCTTCAGTCCCCGCCCCAGCACCCTTCCCCTCAGTTGACCTCTCTGGGTTTTCCAGAACATTCTGTGTCCTCGGCATAGGTGACCTCATACCAGTGTGTCTGTTGGCTGTTCTGTTCGGTGGTTTCCCCAGTTTTTTCTAATTCTCCCATTTGTAGCATCAAAGCCCTGTGTCCCTCACGCTGGACCGCAGTCACCTGCAACTCTACCACGCTGGCGCGCTCATGAGACACGCAACTCCCAGATCTGCCTCGAGCATGGGAGCCAACTGTGTTTTCTTCCAAAGAGAAGGAAGCTTTCGGCCAAAATAGCAAACAATCTTTTGTGGCTTGGCTGTGAGGTCACCGAGGAAGTGAGACCTTGTCACGCGGCAGGTCCCGCGAGAGAGAAGAGGGCACGCGGCCCAGGGCAGGGGCCTCCTTGCTGCAGGAGCCGTGACGTCCGGCCATGCGGGGGACGGGGTCTTCGAGCTGCGGTGGGAAACAGCTGGTGTCCCGAGGAAGATAATTCCCTGGTACCACGCAGGGCATGCGGCTCGTTCTCACAGTCACCTTGGCCCTGGGGGCCGCGTCCCTTCGTCGCCGCAGAGCCCGGAATCTCACCAACGGCACCGAGCCGGGGCGCCCTTTACCCCACAGGACCCTGCTTGGAGCCCGCGTCCCAGTCTCCCCGCATGTCTTCACTCTTGCTGGACTTGGCAGGGAAGGCAGTGAGTGGGACGGCGCTCGTCAGCGCTAAAGGAAGGGTCCCACACCGTCCTCGGCACAGCCCTGCGCTAGCAGGGACACCTGTGTGCACACATGTCACTGACATCGTTGACTCGGTTAGGTCTGTGAGCGCCCCACCACAAACGTAAGCCCGAAACCAGAATGCGACAGAAGAGTCCCGTTTAGTGACATGTTGCAAATTTTCCCTGTTATAATCCGATGCGTCTGAGTGTATGTACTTGCCCTTCTCCCGCAGGTGGCTCTAGAAGATTTGAGCAGCAGTGAGGGGTCACGGAGAAAGGACGGAGCTGGCAGGCGGCACGCTGACAGCCACGGCCTCCAGGAGAAGAGCGTTGTCTCTGCGCACGACCGGGGTGGTCTCCCGGGCACAACACGGGGATGAACGTGTGCCCGGACCCACTCCAAGGCACCTGCAGGTGTCTGTGAGCACGTCCGTGTGGACGTGGGACAGTGGGCCGCCCTCCAGGCCCCCCGGGAAGACCACGTTCTCTGGGTTGTGGTGGCTCCAGCTCCCCTGAGAGGCACAGGGACCCCTGTGGGC
This sequence comes from Enhydra lutris kenyoni, assembly GCF_002288905.1. Taxonomy (NCBI): domain Eukaryota; kingdom Metazoa; phylum Chordata; class Mammalia; order Carnivora; family Mustelidae; genus Enhydra; species Enhydra lutris. The sequence continues at coordinate 785,779 of NW_019154146.1, read as the reverse complement.
ACCACCGTAAGCGAGGCCTTATGGCTTCCCGTCGTTGCCAGGCTGTTCAAGACCAGGCCAGAGACCCACCCCCCCCACAGCAAGGTGGCAGAGCCCAGGCCTCCACGTAAGCTGGCCTTTCTCAAACCGAAGGTCACGGCAGGTGTCGTCCGCCATCCAGGGCATGGCCTGTGGATGGGGCAGGGGCCCACCACCGGGCATGAGAGCCAGGAGATGCTCTGTCCGGGTGCTCTGTCCTGGGCTGGAGGGTGAGATTTTAACTTCTGCTAGAGGTGAAAATCACCTTTTCTCCCCGAGTGGTTCTCTCTTCTCGCTGTTCCTCGTCTATGGTGTCCTGTTCCTGGTTCACAGAGGCAACAGCTCCTGATGTCCCTGCGGCCGCTGCTGGGAGAGTACCTTTCCCTCAGTAAGCCCGTTTCTGCTCCTTCCAGCGGACGGCTTTCTGCTTGATCTTCTGAGCTTTGTCTTTCATGCCTCAGGCCTCCACTCACTCCTGCTTGTCCGGTCACGAGTGTGACCGGGAAACAGAGAAGATGAGGGGAATCTTGGGCGGTGGGTGGCCCCTGGTGCATGTGACGGAGACTGTGGGCAGTCTGGTTGGGCCGCTGGCTGGGAGCCCTGGTATCTGCATCTTCAGTTCTCTGAGGCTGGTGGGCAGAAAGCCCTCTAACGTGCACTGGGACCTCCACACCCCCGATCTGCGGGCCCGAAATGAGGAAGGGGCGGGCCAGGAGCCCTGCACGCACCACTAGCAAATAAGCACTGGCCACACTCCAGGACAGGGGTCGCGCCCGCTCGAGAACCGGGCGTCCCTCCACTGTCAGAGTCGTCTGCAAGGCAAGGTTGGGGCCGCTGCCCCCAGGCGTGGAAGCAGGAAGGGGTCTCCAGCATCTTCACCATCGTGCCTGATTTTAGCTCCACTCAGTCCCAGCTCAGAAGTGGCCGATGATGGGTTGTTTTTTTTTTTTTTTTTGTCTTTTTAATTTTATTTTTTCAGTGTTCCAAGATCCATTGTTTATGCACCACACCCAGTGCTCCATGCAGTCCGTGCCCTCCTTAATACCCACCACCAGGCTCACCCAACCTCCATCCCCCTCCCCTCCAAAACCCTCAGTTTGTTTCTCAGAGTCCACAGTCTCTCATGGTCCGTCTCCCCCTCCCATTTCCCCCAACTCCCTTCTCTCCATTTCCCCATGTCCTGTGTGTTATTCCTTATGCCCCACAAATAAGTGAAACCGTATGATAACTGACTCTCTCTGCTTGACTTATTTCACTCAGCATAATCTCCTCCAGTCCCGTCCATGTTGCTACAAAAGTTGGGTATTCATCCTTTCTGATGGAGGCATCATACTCCATAGTGTATATGGACCACGTCTTCCTTATCCATTCACCCGTTGAAGGGCATCTTGGCTCTTTCCACAGTTTGGCGACCGTGGCCATTGCTGCTATAAACATTGGGGTACAGATGGCCCTTCTTTTCACTCCATCTGTATCTTTGGGGTAAATACCCAGTAGTGCAATTGCAGGGTCACAGGGAAGCTCTATTTTTAATTTCTTAGGGAATCTCCACACAGTTTTCCAGAGTGGCTGCACCAACTTGCATTCCCACCAACAGTGTAAGAGGGTTCCCCTTTCTCCACATCCCCTCCAACACAAGTTGTTTCCTGTCTTGCTAATTTTGGCCATTCTGACTGGTGTAAGGTGATATCTCAATGTGGTTTTGATTTGCATCTCCCTGATGGCTAGTGATGATGAACATTTTCTCATGTGTCTGACAGCCATTTGTATGTCTTCATTGGAGAAGTGTCTGTTCATGTCTTCTGCCCATTTTTTGATGTGATTATCTGTTTTTTGAATGTTGAGTTTGAGGAGTTCTTTATAGATCTTGGATATCAGCCCTTTGTCTGTACTGTCATTTGTGAATATCTTCTCCCATTCCGTGGGTTGCCTCTTTGTTTTGTTGACTGTTTCCTCTGCTGTGCAGAAGCTTCTGATCTTGATGAAGTCCCAAAAGTTCATTTTCGCTTTTGTTTCCTTTGCCCTTGGAGACGTTTCTTGAAAGAAGTTGTTGTGGTCAATGTCGAAGAGGTTCCTGCCTATGTTCTCCTCTGGGATTCTGATGGATTCCTGTCTCAAAGGATAAAGTGGTAATAGAGTTTTGGGAGATAGAGAGAAGTTGGATTAAGGGTGATGGATTCGGCACAGGGAGTCCCGAGGCAGCCGTGAGCAGAGCTAGGACCCAGCCGAGTGACGTGTGTGTGGTCTTCCAAACCTTGGGACTCCCTGTGCCGAATCCATCACCCTTCATCCAAATTTTATCTCCCAAAATTTTATAGCTATTTTATCCCCTCCAGTATATCTGATCTTTCTGAGTGTATTTATTTTTTAACGAGATTCCCTTTTGTGACATTTGGTGCATTTTTCACAAGGGAATGAGAGGTGAGATGATGTGTGTCTTCGAACCAATCCTTTCCACTCTGTAAACTGTGAGGTTCTTCCCAATTCAGAGTTTTACATACAACTCTTAACGTATCTTGACATTATTTTCATATATGGTAGAGACAAATATTCTAACATTATACAAACAGAACTCGACTTTCTTGAACACCATTTTTGAAACATTCACCCTTCCCTACACTTGAACACAAGGCTGCCGTTGTTGTAGATGAGCTCTTAAATGTGTTTACGGCAACTAATATTCCCTATCCCTTCACTGGCCTGTAAGTCAGTTCTCATGCCAGCATTCTCAAAAACACACACGTGCTCACATGCGTGCACACGCCCACAGCCACTGCGCACACACACACTGATGGATATTCACACATGTGCACACACTGAGACACACTGTGCACAGACACGCTCACAGATGCTCACACACATGCTTCCAACACCTCTGTGTGAAGGATGGAGCAGCGGGAAGAGCCCCGGGGCCCCTCAAGAGGTGCAGCCACACGCCAAGTCACGCTCCCTGGTAGCTCTTCCGGGTCTCCGAGCGCAAGCTGGCGTCTCCCTCCCCGCGTGCACGGCAGCTCCGGGAAGCACCGTGCAAGTGCACGACTGACTCGCTGCTCCCCACGTTAGCTCCGGAGTCTGGGGCGGTTCTCCTAGTGTTTTCGACATCAAAGGCACGTGAAGCAGCACAGCATAATGGGGCAAATTCAGTGCTTTCTCGGTGTGGAAGCCAGCCGTGCCCAACAAGCCAAAGACAACACCTGCACACGCATGTGAACAGTAAAGGTCAGGACGGTTTCTTCCAGGAGACATGTGCCTAGTGTAGAAACACCTGCTTCCAGTCATGATCAGATACAATATCTTTTGTGCTTTATTTTAGGTCAGAAAGAAAAAAACACAAGACAAAAGCAACGGGGAAACGCTCGTTATTTCGCACAGTCCAAGAGAAAGAGGTAGCCTGTGGCCGGGCCGGCGAGAAGCTCGTGAAAACTGTGGATTTATCCCACGCGTCAGGGCATCGAGTCCTGAGGCATCCCGAGCGCAGAGCGATCCGGGCACCTGTGCCACGCAAGGTGGTGATTCGGGACGGTTGAAAGGGGCGCGCAAAGGCCAAGACATGGGATCCGAAAGCAAACGCATTAACAATGCTTGGAACACTGAAGAAATAAAATAAAGTTTAAAAAAAATTAAAGAAAAACAAAAGTAATTTCAATTAGTTAAGACCATGAAGAGTGCTTGGACTGGAAATTGGAGAAAACTGAGTTTTAGTCCCAGAATCTGCTTTTAATTAGTTCTCCAATGCAAGGGATTCACTCATCCGTCCGAAGCCTCGGCTTCCTTGTCTCAGATGCACAGGCCGGTGCGCCTGAGCCCCAGGTCTCGCGGCTCCAGACTCTCCACTGAGCATTTCACCAGGACGGCGCCTCTCAGACCGCCAGCTGTGAACAGGAGGTCCCGGGGGGAGTCGCCGCGTCGGGAGACGTGGCACAACAGGGCAAGCCTGCGGCTGGCGAAGCCCCCACCTGCGGGTTCTCCTTCAAACCCCCGAGAGCTTCTGAAGCGAGAGACAGGATGCAGCTTCACATTCTTTATTTCTGAAAGAAAGACAGAGAAGCAACACGCGGCACCTACCCTGTCCCCAGATGTGGGCTTGGGGTGTGAGCTCTTGCCGCGTCTGCGTGTGAGGTGAGGAGATGCCCCCCGGGGCCTCGCTCCGCCGACCCCCCAGAATGAAGCAGCGGAGCTCACCGTGCTGACGGGGGCTGCAGACGCGCCGAGACGCCAAGACCACGTGGTCTGCAAATTTCTAACACCAAGTAAGTACCAAAGAGCCTGAGAGGTGTCGGGTCAGGCCACTGGGTTCTGAGAAACAGGAGCCCCTCGTGCTGGAATAAAAGCCACGTGGGCACTTACTACGAGGTGCTCGGGGGACTGAGAACACCCAGGGGGCAGCTCATCTTGCACACGTGACCTCTCTGGGGTCCTCTAGCTGGGTGTAGACAGAGCCATGCCGCAGCTCACACTCCAGTTCCCAGCCTCCAGGACACGTGATGTGACGGTCGGGCCTTCCAGGTCTGGTGCTCATAGCCCAGGGCCGGGAGAGGGACCGTCCCGCATGCAGCATGGGACGGTCCCAAACTTCTCCGCTCCAGAGAGCCCCGAAGGTCCGCCTGCACGTGGCCACCGTGTGGGCTGAAGAGCCGACAGCGTTTTACTCTTAAGGGGAAAACTTACAGTTGTTTTCTAAAAAAACCTTTCCCCTTAGAAATTATTCTTCTTCCCCCAGGAAATCAGAATAAGTAGGAGAAACCACACGTCTAGAAACAGTACTCCAGGAGACTCTGTACCCAAAATGTTTGAAGCAGCCGTTCCAAAAGTGCGTTATCTGTTGATAAAACACAGTTCATAGTTCGCCTTCTCAGCGTCAGGTCCGGCCTGGGCAATTTCCTAATACCTTCCGGTACTTGCTGGCCCGCGGCGTTAATTTCATGAACGTCTGGATGGAAGTTTTAATGAACAAATGAGTCTCTCGTTGTCCATCGTTAGTCTTGTCCCGTCGAGCACTTCGCGGCCTTCATGTCCACAGTGGCCCGTCTCCTCACGTGGAAGCGCTGGCCCGCAGCGGGAAACCCTGTAACACAAGACGCGAGACGGCGGTCGGCGCTTCGAGGAGGATCAGCAGGTCCCCAGAGCAGTGGCAGACTCGCCCGCCCCAGCACACGTCCAGGTCAGGCCGCACTTCCGGCCGCATTTGTCCTGCCAGAGAGAACAGCTCCACACGACAGCGGGGGAATGGGTCACGGGACTGCGGGCGTCAGGGGGAAACGGAGGGAAGGAGCTCATGCTCCCTGCCCCTCAGTAAGTTCTTTACTGATTCTCCCCTTACAAATCTACGCTTCCCCGAGGCCCTTCTCTGCCTGGGCTGGTCGGCCTCTCTGCTCCGCGCCCAGCATCCCCTTAAGGGGCTCAGCCGTGCAGACCTCGCTCCGCACAACCCAGCGGAAGCGCACCAGCCGCCCTGCTCTCTGCAAGGGGAGCTGCTGTTCGCTCCCCACAGACGTGCACGGAGCTCCTGCGGGGAACCGGGCTTCCTTCCGTGTTCGAGAAGAGGTCACCGTGGCCACTGTCTGGATCTCACTCCGAGCCACACTGCGCCCCGCGGGAAGGCTTGCCCCCCACTGTCAGCAGTCAGACAGGGTCCGCAGGCGCCAAGCCCGCACGCACACGGGCCGGCCGCCCCGCTTCCGGGCGAGGCACTGGGGCTCTGCAGCCCGCTGCGGCACGACACCCCATCCTCGGGCCTTCCCCTGCTGGGGGCTGCTCCCTGCCCCGAAACACTCCTGACTTCTCCTCAGCCCAGTGAAGTTCGGAAAATCCACACTCCGATATCCATTCTGCTGCATTTCAGAGACTTTCTGCCTGTGGCTCGGTTACGACTGCGGAGCCAAAAAAGTCTGCGTTTGTAAGTCACGTCCGATACCTGCTCTTTCCATAATAAACTCCGTTTTCTGGGTCTATCTCCCTCATGGGCTCTAGAGAATGTTGTTTGAGGTGCGAGGTGATGCCAGCACACTCCGCGCGTCCTTTCCGTTCAGACTATTAGTTTGCTCTCAGAACTCCTCGAATTCACTATTTCTTCTTCGGTCATAAAAAATGTATTATTTAATTATGAAATCTACATTTTCCAAAAACATACCTTCCCAAAACATTGCCCAAATCATGAAGGCATGGGTGTTCTTTCCCTGATAGCGATCTTCTAAGTCACATTCCCTTTCAACAGTTAATGGAAAGTAATGATTCAGTTCAACGTTTGCCTTACGCCCACGCCCGGCAAATATCACACACGTCACCTGCAGGGTCGTCTGCGCAGAGGCGCGGCGGGGAGCTGCAGGGCTATGGCCGGTCCTTCGGAACAGCGCGCGTGCCCTCCGCAGCCTCCAGTCCTGACTGAGTTGCCGCCTCTCCGAGCTCACTTCTCTTCTTCTTATATGGCAGCGACACTCCTTGCAAACTTGCGAGCGGGGATTCCGGGAAATATCCCTGGAAAGTTACCTCAGGAAGGACAGACACAAGGGAACTTTGCTCTGTGCACGACTCATGATGCGCTTTTCCGTGTGACTCACCCTTCCTGGAAGCCAGGCCTCCCTTTCCCCGTTAGAACCGCAGAATTAAGAGCGCTCCCAGCGGGGCACGCCACCCAAGGGGCACACACACTTGTGACTTGGCGCAGAGCTTGAGCGGGGTTGCCTGTGCTCACACATGCATCAGGCAAGAGGGACAGAGGGTCCCGGAGTCCAGGGATGAGACAGACTAAGGAGCACCAGGTGTAAAGCAGGGACCGTCCGCAGGTGGGAACGCAGGGGTCTCCTGGCACAGAGACCCTGTGGAATGAGGAGAAGAAGGCGCGCGGGTCAGGCGATGCCACCCCTCCCGGGAGCAGGGACAGGTGCAAAGCCCTGCCACGCCCAACGACACCGGACGGGAAACACATTTGTGGCGAGGACAAGAAGACAATGACCGTATCCACAGGCACCCCAACTCGCATGTCTGCAGAAGCGTGCTCCCAGAAGCCAGTACCGCTTTCTTCCTGACCCGGACAGACCCGGACTGGCCGCTGCCCGGAACTGCACTGCCTCTGTCGGTGGCTCGACCCGAGTCACTGACATCCCCGAGCGCCGCCTTGCTGCCAGTCCCTAAACTCGAAAGCTCTGCTGTCTGTGTGTTCTGTCTCCCGCTCACCTGGAGGCTCTGCTGACTGGCCCAGAACGTCATCCCTCCGGCTTCACGATTCACGGGTCCCACTGCCCGGCACAGACGTGACCGAGAGTAAAAATCTCGCAGTTTTGGAGGCACAGCTGTTGGGCGTCAGCCGGGGCTCCCGGGACCAGTGTCTGCGCCCGTCAGGAGGTTCCATACCCGTTCACATGCCTTCTCTTTCAGTTATGTCGTCCACAGTGTGAAATGACCTCTTCAAGGAATCTCGATTCAAGAATAGTTTGTTTTCTGAGTCAGCTCGCATTATCCCAAAGCTTTCTGTGGCCTCCACACCTGAGCCGCTCCGCGGGGCCGCCTGCTCACGTGGTCTGGCCACATCAGCCCCTTATCTTCTGGACGTCATCATCACAGAGGCCAGCCAGATTTTTGTAATCTGCTTTTAATTAGTTCATTTTCTATCAGAATGTTGAAAATTTTCTTTCTTCTTTTTAAAGTATTTTGCTAGAAATGCAACAGATTCCTATATATTGGCATCACATCCTATAACTTTGCTGAATTCATGTATTAGTCCTGACCTCAATAATGAAGCAGCGGAAAGAGAAGCCAAGGAATCAGTCCCATTCGCAATGGCCCCCAAAACCAGGAGATACCTAGGAATAAACCTAGCCAAAGAGGTAAAAGGTCTTTACTCTGAAAACTGTACAATGCTTATGAAAGAAACTGAAGATGACACCAAAAAAATGGAAAAACATTCCATGCTCACAGACTAGAAGAACAAATATTGTTAAAATGTCTCTACTACCTAGAGCCATCTGCACATTTAATGCAATCCTTTTCAAAATACCGTCAACTTTTTTCAAAGAAATTGAACAAATAATCCTAAAATTTACAGTAACCAGAAAAGACCCCTAATAGCCAGAGGAATGTTGAAAAAGAAAGCCAAAACTGGGGGCATCACAATTCCGGACTTCAAGCTCTATTACAAAGCAGTGATCATCAAGACAGCATGGTACTGGCACAAAAACAGACACACAGATCAATGCAACAGATCAGAGAGCCCAGAAATAGACCCTCAACTCTATGGTCAACTAATCTTCAACAAAGCAGGAAAGAACATCCCATGGAAAGAAGACAGTCTCTTCAACAAATGGTGCTGGGAAAGTTGGACAGTCACATGCAGAAGAATGAAACAGGACCATTTCCTTATACCGCACATGAAAACAGACTCAACTTTTATCTTCTCAAAAGATGAAAGACCTCAATGTGAGACAGGAATCCATCAGAATCCTTGAGAACACAGGCAGCAACCTCTTCGACCTCAGACAGAGCAACTTCTTTCAAGACACATCCCCAAAGGTGAGGGAAGCGAGGGCAAAATGGACTACTGGGACTTCAAGATCAAAAGCTTTTGCACAGTGAAGGAAACAGTCAATGAAACTAAAAGACAGAATGGGAGAAGATATTTGCAAACAACATAACGGATAAAGGGCTAATATCCAAACTCTATAAAGAACTTATCCAACTCAACACCCAAAGAACAAATAATCCAATCAAGAAATGGGCAGAGGACATGAACAGACACTTCTGCAAAGAAGACATCCAGATGGTCAATAGACACATGAAAAAGTGCTCAACACACTCGGCATCAGGGAAATACAAATCAAAACCACACTGAGATCCCACCTCACACCAGTCAGAATGGCTAAAATTAACAAGTCAGGAAACGACAGATGCTGGTGAGGATGCAGAGTAAGGGGAACCCTCGTACACCGTTGGTGGGAATGCAAGCTGGTGCGGCCGCTCTGGAAAACAGCATGGAGGTTCCTCAAAATGTTGAAAATAGAACAACCTTGTGACCCAGCACTTGCACTAGGTTTGAAGAGCACATGCACCTCAGTGTTTATAGCAGCAATGTCCATAATGAATGGATAAAGATGTGATGTTAACACACAGCACTCACAACACACTCCCCCAATGCCCATCCCCCAGCCACCCCATCCTCCCAGCCCCTGCCCCCAGCAGCCCTCAGTTTGTTTCCTGAGATTAGGAGTCTCTATGGTTTGTCTCCCTCTCTGGTTTCGTCTTGTTTCATTTTTTCTTCTCTTCCCCTATGATCCTCTGTCTTGTTTCTCAAATTCCTCATATCAGGGAGATCATATGATAATTGTCTTTCTCCGACTGACTTATTTCGCTCCCCATAATACCCTCTCATTCCATCCATGTTGTTGCAAATGGCAAGCTTTCATTTTTGATGGCTGCATAATTTTCCATTGTAGACGCACCACATCTTCTTAGTTCTTCGAACTCTTAGTTCATCTGATATCATGAATATTGATCCAAAATCTGTGCACATACCGCCAGTGACCCTGGGCGTGGGTGTTCTTTCTCTGTCAATCACACTACACAGGCAGCCCATCAAACTGTGGACCGGGTTCCTGCTAGAAATGCCATCAGAGCCAGTGGCGGCTGCACTCAGATTTGGGAAGGGTTTATGTGGCTTATCCCAGGGTACAGACACTAGAGCACCTAAGAACAGAAGTAAACAGAAGCTGCGCGACTGCACCGGCAGTATGGGGTCACACTGCCCACGTACATACCGGGTGGCCACAGAGAGACCCAGGGCATGTGTGGGACAAATCTCTGGTCATGGTTTCCCGCCGCTGGCTGGGCTGTGGGACGTGGGGATGGGGAGAACCTGCCCCATAGTAACAATAACCCCAGCCTCCCTCTCCTCCTCCCCAGCCTCCTTCTCCTCCTGCCCAGCCTCCCTCTCCTCCAGGCCAGGCGGGCACATTCTGTCCTCCACTGATACCACCAGCCACCACCAGTGTCTTGGTCCCTCGTCACCCTGGAGGGAGGCACAGCACACATAGGAGCCTTGAATGATCACCAGCAAAGCCCATCCTCCCTGAACCTGAAAGGTCTCTGGTGAGAATAGGATGGCCTTGGACATCATCACCATGTCACAAGAAGGCCCCTGTGTGGTTTCCCAAACCAAGCGTGTACGTGTGTACCTGATGGGTCTGCTGAGGGACCACCTTTATGAGGACACACAGGACACGAGTGAAGGCCCTGAATGACACGAGCGCCAACCTAGGGCGGCGGATACAAAATCAACAGTCGGACCGTGGGGCTGTCCCTGGTTTTGGGAGTCACTGTCTTCCTCCCTGTTTTCTGCTGTGGACGCGCTTGCTTGATGGCATGGTCTCTGCCTCCAACGCAGGCGGAGCCCCCCAGGGAGCCACCGCCATGCCGCCGTCACGCCTTGTGCAGCCCTCGGGACCCGTGCGAGAGAAGGACGCACAAGGGTGTAAGAACTGGTCGCGAGGGGCGGAGCGTCGGAGGAGGTCATGGAGAGGCAGTGAAGCAGGGGGACCCGTGAGCCGGACCCCGGCCACCACCCCGCTCCTGTCCCGCCATGCGGGTTCTGCCCTTGTTTGACCCCAGAAGCTACCCAAGGACACAGCCTGAGATGGAGGTGACGTGTGAGCTTGTGGGCACTGGTGCCCGACTGAGCCCACGTGGGGTCTCCTCACACACCTTTCCGGTGTGGCAGGAGGGCGCGGAGACCCTCGCTCCTTGCCGTCACCGGCACGTTCCCCTCCCTCATCCAACTGGCCTCCTGCGCGCCTGGAGCTGCTGCGTCCTACAGGTTCCCCGGCGCTCTGGGCCGCTGTGGGATCTCGTTGGGGACGTTCCCGGAGGGGCAGAGGACTGGGCTTTTCGCCACTGAAGCATCTGACACTAGAGTTTTCTGTCGGTCAGAAAGTCTAATTTCAAGAATTTCTGTCTTCGTGTTCATTGTGAAGCTGGATAGGAAGGGCCGCTCTCCAACAGTCCTTCCAGGTTAAACCGCGCCTTTGAAATAAAGGTGCTTTCTGGGGAACAAAGGGAATGCGTAGAACGGAGATGCATATGTGCCGTCCCGGGGACGGGAAGAGCTCCAGCGGATGGTAAAAAGCATTTGCGTGGGACGCCTGGGTGGCTCAGTGGGTTAAGCGGCTGCCTTCGGCTCAGGTCATGATCCCAGTGTCCTGGGATCGAGTCCCACATCGGGCTCCTTGCTCTGTGGGGAGCCTGCTTCTCCCTCTGCCTCTGCCTACCACTCTGTCTGCCTGTGCTCACGCTCTCTCTCTCTCTCTCTAACAAATAAATAAATAAAATCTTAAAAAAAAAAAGCATTTGCGTAACTTAGAAAGTCATTTTCATTTACTCACGCATGATCGCATATGTGGAAGAATCCCGAATACAGTAAGTGGGGTATTTCCAGACACTCTGCTGGGTTAAAAACAGGACGCAAGTGTGTTTAGAGTTTTCATTTCAGCCAGAATATATACTGTGGTTGATACGGATAAAATAAATTATAGGATCACGGAACAGAGAGAAACGTTGTTTGGAATAGTGGCACCTCCGTTGGGTGACGGTCTTCGCCCTGTGCGTTCTCGTTTTAACAAAGCCGTGGGTCTCGGCAAGAGCCTCCATTAGGACCGATGGGGATTTACCCAAAGAATCAAAAACATGAAGCAAAAGACGCACGTGCACCTGTGCCTGCAGCGCCGTGTCCACGGTCCCCAAACGGTGGGAAGAGCCCAGCCGTCCGCGGACGTGAACGGATGAGGTGTGCTGTAGACACACAACGGATGTCAGTCGCCCTCAAACAGGGCGACAACGCCCCACCGGCCACCACGTGGGCGGGTATTATGCTGAGCGAAATGTCGCAGACACACCACACGAGATGGTCCCACTCGCATGTGCAATTCAGAACAAACAAGTGGGGAAGGAAAACGAGAGAGAGAAACCAAGAAGCGGACTCGTAACTACAGAGACCGCCCTGCTGGTCCGCGGGGAGGGGTGGGGTGCGGGAGAAGCGGGGGTGGGGGGGACGGAGCAGGACGCTTAGGATCCAACAGGAGCTCCGTGTGTCCGAAGGAGCCCTCTTCGCCCTCGTCGGCGCCCCAGCTTGTCGGCCGGTGCGGGACGCCAGACCCCGGAAGCATCTGGGCTCCGACGCTTCCTCCGTGTGCTCAGCCGCGGCTCCCTCTCGCCAGCACCCAGGAGGCCGGCGCGTCCCCGCCGCGGCTTCGCAAACCGTGTGGCGTGGAAACTCTCTCGCTCCCTCGGACCGTCAAGCAGAGGGAAGGAACGACGCTGCGTCCCTTCTCCTCCGTCCTCGGAACTCAGGGGGCTTAGGATTTGCAGCCGCGCGTGTGCGAGCAGACATGGGTGTGCGTCCCTCTCGGATGGCACTGAAGCACCGCCCCACTGTCCTCCCAGCACGGTGACACCTACTTCTCTTATTTCATCCTCTTCCCCAAACGTAGCCTGTTTTCCGCAGAAGTAAGGACGAAAACAAGTCAGTGTTTCTTCCCGCCCAGAAAATGAAGGACTGTGACGGGCACCCCCGAGGGAGGGACACCCCCCGAGGGAGGGACACCCCCAGCGTGAGGGTCACCCCCAGAGTGAGAGACACCCCCAGCGTGAGGGTCACCCCCAGCGTGAGGGACACCCCCCGAGGGAGGGTCACCCCCAGCGTGAGGGTCACCCCCAGAGTGAGGGACACCCCGAGTGAGGGACACCCCGAGTGAGGGGCACCCCCAGGCCGCCTCCTGCATACTTCCTCACCAAAAACAAAGGAGAACATCAAAACTCCAGGTTAAACTCCGTGACTCCCGCAGGTTTTCCTGTTGGTCTCGCACAAGCGAGTAGCGCAGCTAAGGACGCCCACGCGGCGGCAGGTTCGGTGACCCTAAGGACGCGTTTAAACCGTCGGTTGACACGCAGTTCTCTTGATTCTCAGCTGTTGTCCAGCCACACTAGAACTCGTTTCACCACGATGCATTTTATTTTGTCTAATCGACCTTTGGCCGGTGAAAGTGGGAAGCCTGTTTTCTGGCAGTCGCTCCCCTGACTTTACGGTGTGCGACACGGACACCAGATCAGAGGTATCAGCGAGAATGGCATATTAACTTGGGTTTTGACTCCACTTTTATTGATACTACTTTACTTTGAGGGGTGTGTGCTGTCTAGGAAGGTTTGATTTGAGATGTGGCCGTTTGCGATGCCTTCGCCGGGCACGGCAGGCTGCGGTAGACTGGGTCGGATCAAGGTAGGGGCGAAGGAAAAGTCCACCAAAAGCAATTTTGCTAGAGGTAAGCTGCAAACTAGAATGTGTTTTCTAGGGAAAATGATTTGAGCCTGCTTAACGAGGAGTAAAGAACCGGAAAATATATCTTTCCATCCACCCAATCTTACGACATCTGTTCAAGTAATACTCATGTTTACATCCCAAGATACTTTCCGGAAGAGGCATTTGGTCCAGGTCCGTAATCCGATGTATGTGAGCCGCACGCAGTCAGCTGGGCAGGTGAGCCCAGGAAAGGAAATAATTCAGCCTATGACGTCCCATCTCCTTAGGATGCCAAAACTTAGAAACAAATGAATCTCCAAGACTTCTAGAAGTTGATCTTAACATTTTTAAATCAAACACATACTACGCAGAACTTCCGGTGCTGGAACTCAAGTTGTTTTCAGCGGTGTGAGGAAGATCAGACTCCCGTCTCGGTAAACCGAGTCTAGTGACTTGCTGCTAGCGAAGGTGCAAAATACATTCTCTGTGTTCGTTCTCTAGCGTCACTAACGCAAGTCTCTGTGCACTTTGAGCTCATGGACTCTCCCCGGGTACCGGCTCTGACCCTCAGATCAGCCGCTGTCTGGAGCGTTTCCGCTTGTTTTGTGCAGGGGGGAGGCTCTGCCGCCGCACACCTCACGGTCGCACGGTGTCTGGTCCACGTGGCCAGGGAGGTCAGGCCCCCGGACTCCCGCTCCGTTCTCCCTTCCAAGCAGCAGCGGGAACCGGCTGCCAGCCACCGGCAGACAACGCAGAGCCCACCCAGCCTCAGAGCACAAGCCCGGAACGTTCTCCAGGACGCGTCCCACGAGAGCTCAGAAAACAAGTCCTACCAAAGCCGACGAGGTTAAATCATTCCAGGATCTTGTCCAAACACAAGGGGTGAAATTAAGGGAAGCGGGAATGCTCACGAACACGTGGAAATTAAACTCCTGAGTAACCACTGAGTCAAAGAGGAAACCGCCAGGACGGCGAGGCGGCAGGACAGGCGGGACAGAGCACGCTCCGTTCCGAACACGCCGGTGCGGCAAAAGGAAGTTCGGATAAATGCCCACGGAGAAGAAGAAAGATCTCACATAAATAGCTTAACTTTACCCCTCAAAGACCTAGAAACGGAGGAACGGAGCCCTAAGTGAGCAGAAGGAGGGAGTAAAGGTCAGAGCAGAGCTCCGCAGAAACAGTGAATCTTGGAACACGGGAAAAATAAAACAAAATTTGAAAAAAAGATCAGAGCAGAAATAAATGAAATATGTGAAAGAGAAACAACAGAAAAAATCTATTAAATTGAAAGTTACCTTTTTTGAAAAGATAAAATCACCAAACCCTTAGCCAGGCTAGCCAATTAGAAAAGAGAGAAGACTCAGAGAATTAGGAAGAACCATCCCGAAATTCAAAGGAAACCACAAAAAAACACACACACAAAAAAAACAAAACAAACAAAAAACAAAACCCAAATAGCCAAAGCCACTCGGAGCACCAAACATCCTGATTTCAAAACTTGAGACAAAACTCCGGGAACCCAGACAGTGCGGTCCCAGCCGCAGGTGGACACACCAGCCGGCGGACCAGAACCGCGGCCCAGCCCTTCGGACCTCTGCTCTGTCCTCCACTCCGTCCTCTGCCTCCGCGACCCTGCAGGGGCTTCCATACACTTGAACGCCACAAAGATTCTAAACTCTGAACCACACTCGTTTGTCTTAAATACTGCTCCAGATGTACCAGCATCGGCGACCTTGCTGGCGCCCTGTACTTCTGAAGGTCACTCTGCCCCTTGGGGACCATTCTCTGTCTCCCTGAGAACCCCCTCCTGATCTCGGTGCAGAGCGGCTGGTGACAGCTCCCGCCAGTCCTTTCTTTGGGAAAGCATCTGTTTCCGAGGACACCTTCGGGAGCAGCGGCTTCTGGACGGGCCGGTGCCCAAAGTCACCTCCGTTTCTTCTGCTTGTCATGTTTTGTGCTCATCCCTGCCCTCATCCCTTTGAGGCTAATAGGAGATTTCTTTCCCTGCTTCCGAGATCTTCTCTCCATCTGTGGTTTGCCGTGGATTGAGGGTGAAGCGACTATGACCTTTCTTCCTGCCCGTCCTTTCATGCAGACTCAACTATGGATTGATGCCATTTTTTTTAATTTAGGAAAAGTCCTGGCCAGTGTTTCTTGCTTCTGGTTTCGCTGTTCCTTCACTGTGTCTCCTCTGGGTCTGGAGCTCAGGTTACACACCCGTCTACACCCCAGCATCAGACTCCACCCGCCCTTCTCGTAGTGCCGCAGCCGGATCCTTCCTAAGGACCCGTCTGCCCTCCCCTGGCACGCGTGTGACCTGCTCACAGCCACCTACTGAGTGTTACAGGTCAGCTTCTCTGGCTTAAATTCTAGGACAGCCTTTGAATTCTCTTTGGGTAGGGAAGGAGGGGCAGAGGGAGAGGGAAAGTGCACTTCAAGCTGATTCCCACTGAGCCAGAAGCGGGGCTCGATCCCATGACTGAGATCATGACCTGAGCCGAAATCAGTCAGACGCTCAGCAGACTGAGCCACATGGGCACCTGGTCTAACTTACTCTAATGTCCACAGTAAGGTCACCTGTAGATCTGTCTCCGTGGTCTGGCTTTCCGTCATTTTGGTCTCCGTGTTGTCTGCGTGTCTGGCGTTCTTTACTCGAACGCTGGACATCACTGTGGGATCACAGACGTTCTGAGTCATGGGGACAGGACTTCGTCAGGTCATCTTGACCCACTTTTGAAGGGCCTGGCCTCTTTCCATCTGTGGCCCATGTGCCCGAGGCATGGCCCCTCGGAATCCCGCAGACCCTGGCGTGTCCACCTGCCCTTCCTCTGTCGGGTCCTGGCTCCGACCTCTCCCCGCAGAGCCCCAGAACCGCTTGTACTCTCCACCTTCTGGGCCCCGTTTAACGTCGGTTTCTGGCAGTCTCTTGTGCTCAGGACCCACCCAATGCTCGGGGGAAAGGTGCACGCACAATTTCAGGCATGAACTTGGGCATTTCTCATTTCCCACTCACGCCCTGGCCGCGTGAGCGCCCCTCAGCCTCAGCGCGCGTCCTCCCCGTCCAGCTGGGCTCACTGGCTCCTGCGCAGCCCATTCTCTGAGTCCCAAGCAAGAGCTGGGGTAGGCTCGCTGGCACCTCCTCTCTCCTGGCATCTGGCCCTCGGCTCCCGCCTGCCATCCTGCCATCTGTCACCCACACGCTCTGTGGGATCCTGGTGGCTTTTGCCTCATCGGACCCAGCCTCCAGAGCGCTCTGGGCACGAGTCAGGGGGACTGGGTGGACGGTCGGGTCTCCCACGGGGCTGCCCTGACGGTTCTTCACACGCTGTTCGGGCTACGTCTGCACACCGAGCGTGGGGCCAGGAGGAAAGCCGAGAGAGCAAGAGAGGGCAGAGGGCCCTGGCTGCGGGCGGGGTAGATGGACACGCGTGGGCACATGCAGGGCTGCAGACGGGCTGGGGGGACGCATACGCGTGGCAGATGGTCTGACTCACGGCGAGAGGGACAAAGAAAACCGTCCGGAGCGACGGAGAGACGGGGGCGCAGTCACTGAACGGGGTCGTGGGCAGCCGGTTGTGGGCTCGTGGGGAGGCCATCAAGGATTCGCAACTGCAGGTGTAGCTTCCCCAGGCCCCGGGTACAACGTCGGGGGTGGGGAGACGTCAGGACCCTGCCTCCCGGCGAGGGGAGGCACAGAGAGAAGCACCTGCTGCTGGGAAGCTGGGGGGCCTCGAGGTCCAGGGAGCCGCCGCGGCTGCACAGGTGCCTCCCCTAGGTTTGGTTTGAATCCGTCTTTCCTGACAGTGCCTGGGCTCCCTTCCTGCTGGGGGCTTCCTGCCGCACCTGCGTCCGCACCACCGGGAGCACCACCCGAGATGAGGTCAGGCGGGAGCGGGCAGCACGGAGCCAGCGAGGTCAGCCGGGGCCCAGCCTTAAGAACCCCCCAGGAAGAACATGTGAAGTTGAGTTACGACTCAAGGTCGGAAATTAAGAATTACTAAGAAAGGACGCAGTAAACGGACCGAAAATCCACGTCCTTCCATCTGTCTGACACGAAGGGAAAAGTCACGAATTAAACCTGTGTTCCCTTTTGTGTACATAGACTTCAAATAACAAAAGAATGTTTAGAAACTCGTGGAAGGAGAATTTTCTATTCAGAAACGAGGAAGACGGAGGGTGCCAGGAGCGGGCAGTGTGGTCTGCGGAGCGGGAGGTCAGCTCCGTCCCGGGCGGCCTCGAGGAGGGGCCGTGCTCCTCTCTCAGCTGCGTCCGGACCGTACTGTTGGGAAAGCCGGCCCGGGCACCCCCAGAGGCCGGCTGCCCCGGCTGGATCGGACGCCCACCAGCCCCCATCCCACCCGCCTCTACTGAACATCGTTTTGTAGTGTTGCTGTGGGTTCTCATTTGGGGAGGAAAAAATTACAGAAGATTCCTCTTCCCTGGGAAGGATCGTAAGAGTTGTGTGTTCAAGTGTAAACAAATTATAGGATACAGATGTCACTTTGACGAAAGGTCCTGGGTCCTGAGAGAGAACCCGCGTCCCGGCAGGGTATGGTTACGTGTTCTCTAGCTCAGCCTGCGAGGAAACGAAGCACAAAAAGAGAATCCAAGTGATTTTCACACGAGACGGAGTGAGCGGCCTGGGGTGTGGGAGCCTCCTGGTCTCCAGCCGAATGTGACCACACGGACTCTGGGCTTTGCTTCTGCAGAGCTCGTGTGTGTTGCCACCCGCTGCAAAAGATCCAGGGGAGATAACGACAAACGCAGGCGTTGTTCTGGGTCGCTCGCCCTGGAGCGACAGGAGCCAAACCTCTGCTCTCGGAACAGAGCGCAGTTCCAGGCCTGGGTCAGGCTGTCGGAGGAGAACGGGCGCGCGACCCCACGTGGAAACACAGCAGCTGCGCAGAAAGCACGGAGCAGTGTGGACCGCTTCTCTGCTCAGAGAGTGTAAGAACGCGGCCGTAAGAAATGACGGAACGAGGTCACGGACACATTCAATCCTCAAGCGTTAGGAGAGCAACACGGAGAAAGGCTCGCGGGACTGACCGGCCGTCTGAAGGCGAGGCCCGTGCTCGGACTGATGAGCTCTGAGGACCGACGGCTAAGAAACAAGCGCATTCCCCCACTTCCGAAGCATGACCGGTAGCACCTGGAGACCAAGAAACAAACCGCTGTGCACAGGACGTGAGGACGGCTTCATCTGGGGCCTCCGAGCCGGACAGCTGTGCTCTGAAGCCTCCCGACCAGCGTGCGCTTTCCCAGGCCTCGCGGGCTTCTGCCGTCACACTGCAGGCCGGGCCGGGCGGGGCCCCGCAGCCTCTGTCCCCGCAGCCTCTGTCCCCACAGGACCCGGAAGCCAAGAGCCACCAGTGCCCCGGCGTCCGGGCTCAGAGAATTGATGCGGGAAACAAAGGAAGAGGAAAAACTATTAAACGTCCTTACGACCTACAGCCATCGACGAGTCCCTGAAGGAGGCAGAGTGACGTTCCTCTAGGGACTCAGCTGCCTCGATGTTCTTACTCTGCTGAGGGCCAGAGGCCCTCTCCCGGACCTGTAAGTCTACTTCAACGTATACAAATTCCTCTGGAAACGTCATTTATCTCTAAAACCCCCAAGACACATGTTTGCAGTCACTCCCAAAGCGTATGGCCTGATACACATCTGTAGGGTCTCACAACTCGGGTTTTATTAAACGGTAATGAGTGACCTTTTCCCGACAAGAGCTGTGCCTCAAGGTCCTGGAAACCTTTTTGCTTCCAGATTCCTTAGAGACGGACACTCCCTGACCCCTCCCAGCTGGAGGGTGTAGGATGGGCCACTGCTCACTCCCGGGACAGCTCTTTCCGCCCGCCGGTCCTGTCCCTGAGCTTCAATAAAATCACCTTTTTGCACCGAAGACATCTCGAGAATTCTTTCTGGGCTGTCGGCCCCGAGTCCCATGTCCAGAACGTGTGCGTGTTCTCCTGGGGCCGCGGAGGGTCCTGCCCGGCGCTCCTGTGCACTGCGGCCTTCCAGCCGAAAGCATTGGTCCTCCTCTGGCTTTACACACGGGGAACGTGCTGCTGAGGTCAGCAGAGCTGCTCGCCCGCAGGACGCTTCGCAG
Organism: Enhydra lutris kenyoni; assembly: GCF_002288905.1. Lineage (NCBI taxonomy): Eukaryota > Metazoa > Chordata > Mammalia > Carnivora > Mustelidae > Enhydra > Enhydra lutris. The sequence continues at coordinate 766,382 of NW_019154146.1, read as the reverse complement.
TGAGCCGTGCCGCTGCAGGACGAGCGGGGACAAGGCCTGGCTCCTTTCACCACGTTTCCTCGTTAACATGTTTCTCCAATTAGAGTCGACGACGTGGTGTCAACCTATAAGAATTCATTTTTCTTCCAGAAAGGCGCAAACAGTCTTTATGCTCTGTAATTCCTCCCTCACGAAGAAGATGTATTTAGGTCAAAGTTGAAGCATCCCCTGAGGTCGGCTGGTTGCTCATTCACACAGTGGCCGACAGGCGGAGATGCAGGTCCTCAGGTCCAAGCAGGCGGCCTGTGCTTGGGGCCCTGGGATGGCCGGTAGCAGTGGGACGCAGGGCGGGGTCTGGGCCCCCGGAGCACCTGGGTGCACGTCAGCCACGCAGACAGCCAAGCATGCCCCAGTCTGAGCACGGTTGACCTGTGTGTCCCATACAGGGACGTGGACAGGGTCTGGAGTCCTCAGGAGAGGGCACTGGGAACCTCACCTTATCTGGGTGCCGTCCCTTAGCTCAGTGTCACCTGTGTCCTTCCCTGCGCGCTCCGCGGCCGCCAGGAGATCCGTTTCCCTGCGTCCCGTTGATGGAGGTTGTGAATGTCGGTGGGGTCTGGAGCCAACGACTAAGAAAGAATTCTTGAGAATCTTCAGTGTGAAACGGTGGTTTTATTAAAGCCCAGGGACGGGACCCGTGGGCAGAAAAAGCTGCTGTCCCGGGGTTGTCGGGGTGACAGATCACATACTGGGGAGTGGGGGCGGGAAGGAAAAGGGAGGCTTTCAAAAGGACGGTCAGACGTGAAAGGGGGCCTACGGGATCCTGGACGCCTCACCTTTGTCAAGGTGGCTTTTCCCTCTAGTGAGGCATTAACGTGAAGACAGGTGGGAGTCTCCTTCTGGAAGTTGGGCTTCCAGATCCGTAAGAATGTGCTTTTCCTTAAATCACAACCACATTCGTGAACGGAAGGAGGCCCCATCCCACAGGGCTGGCATCTCCATTAAGTAACCGTCCATTTCTCCTTCCCTCAGCTCGAGGCCCGGGAAGGTCGGAGGAGGGTCCCGCGTCCCCCACCTATGGGAGTTGGGCTTTGCCCTCAGCTCGCCTTCTGCTCCCTCATCCCTGTGGTCCTTCCCACAGATTTCCGGATCTGAGGCTGCGCGGGAAACCTCTGACCTTGCACTTGGCCTCAAGAGTGAGGGTGGCCTTGGAGGACGTGCGCTCTAACCACTCCGTGACCGGCTGCAGGGGATGCAGCCCTCAGCCCCGCCCCATGGGATCCGAGTGACCCTCCTCCGGGAAGCCCCCAACTGTCCTCACGTTCATACTTTGCTGGAGGGAAAAACCACGTCCGCCTGACCACAGCCAGGCCCCCGGACGCCGTGAGTTTCTACCGGATCGAAGTCCCCGGACGCCGTGAGTCTCTACCGGATCGAAGTCCTTTTGGAACTTCCCTTTGTCTTTCCCTCCCCAACCCCCAAGTCTGTAACAGTCCCTCCTCACAATCCCGGGACAGCATCCCTTTCTGCCCATGGGCCTGTCCTCCTGCGTTAATAAGACCACATTTTTGGCATCAGGACAAAGTTTTGGAAAATCAAGTCAAACCTATCACTTGTCGAAATCCTCCAGGATCCCGTGTCCCATAAGTCCACTCAGTGGCCTCCGTGGCCTCCTCATAAGGACACGCCTCCACCCCCACACACGGGTGGCCTCTGAGGTCAGCCCCTCCCACCTTCCCCGTCACCTGCTCAGGCCTGGGCCTTCCTGCTGTTTCCTGATGCTGCCACATCACACCGACCCCCGATCTGAGGCTCCCACCTCCACACGTCCACACACTTGTACGTGCTGTGCCCGTCCACAAGGACGCAGCCCGTGAGCTCTGTGGGCATGGAGGGCCAGCTCCTGCACAGAACACGGCAGGACCGGGCGCACGCGTGTGGAAGGGCTGCAGGGCCTTTCGGATGGAGAGAAGGACCCGATGGGGTTGCTTGCCTGTAGTCACCATAACCTGACCAGCCGGCAGACGTGCGGACACACCTGGGAGGCAGGCGGACGTGGGCCACGAGAAAGTGTGCGAGAACACAGGTGCTGGGGGCAGGGTGGGGGGTGGGGGGGGGGGCTCTAAGTTCAGCAAACCCAGAGGCACCTGGGCAGCTGTCGGTTAAGCGTCTGACTCCTGGTTTCAGCTCAGGTCATGATCTCAGGAGTTGTGGATCGAGCCCCGCATCAGGCTCTGCGCTCGGGGAGGAGCCTGCAGGAGACTCTCCCCTGCCCCTGCCCCTCCCCCCCTCTAAAAAACCAATTTCTTTTTATTGTTACGTTAGTCGCCATAAAAGACATGATCAATTTTTGGTGCAGTACATCCTTTTTAAAAAAGTTTGCTGCTCTCAGAGGCCGTCTTCTGACCTTAGAAAAACGAAAAGCAGATGAATGGCCTGAATCAGAGGGCTGGGTGGGAGGGGTCCTTGTGGGAAAAGTCACTTGGCGTCAACAGGGAGCAGGGGGGAGGGCAGGGCTGGCCGGCCTGGCCCCTGGGGCTGCTCCACAGACCGCCACACCCAGTTTAAGCAGAAGGGGGACGAGGCTTCTTGAAGACCCCATTCGCACGAGAATCTGATGTGATAGAAAAGGCACAATTTTTGGAAAAATGGTGAAGGTCTCTGTAATCACATGGAGACGCATCAGACGCCTCTCAGTGGAGTTTTTTAAGAAGTTGTCAAAGTGAACCCAATGAAAAAAATTTGGCTCAATCTTTACTTCCTGCAAATATGCAAATTAGCCAGTCTCATCACTAACCTCATCTTGGGGAAAAAATCCATTAGAGCAAAAAAGAAGTGTCACACCAGCAACCGAGATTTTTCTGGCAAAATACGAGGAGACAATGACCTTGGCCCCAGAGTCCGGTGCTCTGCTGCGTGGGGCGGCCGGGTCTGTTTCCTGAGACCATAGCCGCACACAGCGCACCTGCCAGGTCCTGCCGGCGCCCGAGTCTGTTCCCGCCACACGAGAACCTGGCCAGCTGCCGATGCGGGAAGAGGCTTCTCCTCGCGGGCGTCTCCCCGCCTGCGACCGGCGCTGGCCGCCTGGGAGCCGTCCTCGAGTCCGCCCCGCGCCGTGGCAGTGCACTGGGGTCCGGGTGACTGCAGTGCACTGGGGTCCGGGCGTTCCCCCTGTGCTTCCCCAGCAGGTGCCTGCTCCCCAGGAGCGTGGACGCTCAGGGGCAGGTGGACAGGAATGGTGGCGCCCACGTCCCCGCGACACAGGGGCTTCGTTGACGCTGGACGGCTGCAGGTGATGAGCACAGGGGCTGTTCCAGGGGCGGACACAGCAGGGAGGTTGGCGGCGATGCACGAGGGCGTGAGGCCAGAGCCCCCGAGGGAGCCCAAGGGGTGGTGACCCGGTCACAGAACTGGGCTAGGTCAAAGCAGCCACTCCTTGTGCCACCCTCCTCTGAGGCCCCAGTGGAGAAGGGCCATGCGCGGCCCCTCCCCGTCCGTGGGCAGAGTGGGCTCTGTTTATCCGGTGACCTTCCACTCAGGTTGATGTGCTCATGGCCACTTCCTGGGGACACAGCCCAGCGTGCCCTTCCTCCCCTGCAGGATCGGGCCCTCCCACACGTGGCCCAGAGCCCGCCCCACAAGCCGCCCTGCACACGCCCAGCAACGCCTCTCCTCTGTGGCCATAAACCGTGCTTGGGATTCCTCGTGCACACTGCCAAGGCCGGCGGAGGTCTGCGGCTCCATCCGTCGGAACTGGAGTCCTCCCTTGCTCAGGGTGGGATCCCACGGGGTCTCCCCATCTCTGGGTGCTGCTGTTTCACAGGCGGTCCGTCCCCTGCCCACCTGGCCTGTGCTGTCTCTGCTCCACACCAGCCCAGGCAGGGACCACGGTTCTCCGGAGCTCCACATGCGAAGGGCACTCAGGACACACGGGGCAGCTGGGCAGGGCACGGCGTCGCTTTCCGGAAGTCCTGGCCGTAGGCTGCTGTCCATCCCACACCCCCAGCCACCCTGCTCCAAAGGCCCCGGGTCTTCCGCTCCCTTTGGTAACCCCTCAGTTCTGGAAACTCCATCCCACAAGAAAAGGCACGTTAGTGCGCTTGGACACAGCGGGGTTTCAGATCGCGCCCAACCTCCCCGTGTCCCCGCGTCCCCGTGTCTGTAGACACCGAATTCCACAGCCCAGTGTTGAACTCACTTCTGTCTGCCTCCCAGCACCTCCTCTGCCACGGAGGGGGGCAGAAAAGAAAAGGCCAGGAACCTCCCCCCACCAACACCAACATGCTCTCCCTCCTCTGCACAAATGCGGAGAAACAGAAGCCTGTTTCCAGGCAAATGGGTGTGATCGCTCCAGAAAATGCTGCGCTGCGCTCCCCGAGAGAAAAGGAAGGGCTGATGTGAGGGAAGTTTCAGGAGAGGCTCCTGCGGGCTCGTGGGGCTGGTGTGGGAGGAGAGCACGGTGTGTGGCCGGCCATGAGGCCCGCCCGCGGACTCGGAGCGGGAAAGAGGAGTCAGATCCGTGGAGAGGCGAGGGAAGTCTGTGCCGCGATGTGCTCTGAACGGGCCACGGGCACGCGGGGTCCCAGCAAGACAGCAGGAGGCCTGCAGCTGGCAGCGCCCGGAAGCGGCTGAACCGGGAGAGCCGTGGCCGCTTAGGCAGCAGGGCTCGCGGCTGAGCCTGAGGACACACACTCCAAGAGCAGGAGCTTCGGGAGCCTGTGCGATCACGGCAGGGAGGGCCGGAGGTGCAGGAGAGCCGGCCGGAGGGTGAGACGGGGGGGCGGGCGCGGGGCGGAAGGAAAACAGGAGGATGAGGACAGGAGCTGGCAGCATGCTCAGTGCAGACACTGTCTCGCTGCTCCCCGAGGCGCCCGCCCATTCGGGTAATGGTCCTGTGGCTGAGGAGGGAAGTGGCTGTCCTGGTCGTGGTCATGGACTTGTGAAGCCGGAGGAGGACTTACAGGGAGGGTCCCACGAGCACAGGCAACAAGGGCAGCCAGGAAACCCCCCTCCTGCTGTGGTCTCGTCCTGGCCAGTTGGCAGCTGTAGAATATTCCGGGTGAAGACCAGGGGCAGGCAAAGACCTGGGGCAAAGGGTGGGAAAGGCAGGGGCGGCTAGGAGCTCATGCAGCAGGGTGTGCCGGGGAGACGGCAGGAGGGTTCGTGCTGAGGAAGGAGCTCCGGGGCTGGCCCCTGTGGGTAGGTGACACGGGCCCCCGAAGGCAGGAGAACAGCAGCGGACTCAGGTGTTGGGGGGAACGAAGGGGAAGGAGGTGGCTCACGCCACGTGGGCTGGCCCCAGGCAGCTGCTGTGCCCCTGGGAGGACGTCCTTATCTTCCGAGGAGGGGCCGAGGGCATCTCCCGCCAGTGAGGAAGAAACAAGGCCCAGGGGCGGAGTGTGTCTGCCCAGCTCCTGGCTCTGGCCCCGGCAAAGGACATGAACCTCAGCCTTGGCCACGCACGCATGGGACACCATGGGCGTGCCGGGAGGCCTAGAGCCACCAGATCATCCCTCAACTCCCTGAGCAGGTCTGAGGCTGCAGCAGATGAGACTCCAGGAAGGGCAGGGTTCTAGCAAGTAGGACGAAGGAGCTCCAAGCAGCCGGTGGGTCCGGCTGGGGCTGGCGGCACCGTGTGGGACGTCATCTAGAGCACAACGGGCCACACGCAGGGACAGAGAAGGTGACAGACAGCTGTCAGGGATACAGTGTGGGGTCTGGCCAAGGCTTAGAAAGGCACACTGGCTACTGCGAGCCTGACGTGCAGTCAGACGACATGAGAACATCACTGGAGTGTGGGAACGGAGGCGGAGCTCTCTCTGCCCACCGCCCTGCAGGCCTGGGCTGCTCGGCCGCTCACCCTGGGCCAGGCCCAGGAACTGGAGTCCTTCTGCATCCGCCCAGGGGTCCCTGTGGGGAGCTCGTGGTGGAAGGCAGAGGTCAGGACGGGGTCAGCTTCAGGGGAAGCGGAGGAGGGAAGCTGTGCCCGCAAGCACCAGAGCAACCCTAGCGTGCGGCTGCAGGGGGGCCGCCCACTCAGACCCCCATGAAGCAGATGCCCAGGGAAGGGGCACCGTCTGAGGCCACTCAAAGAAAACACTCACTTCCAATGAGTCTCCCGCTGCACTTGAAAGCACAACACTGGGAATGTTTCTGTGCAGACATTGTCGGGGAGAACCTGGCTCACTCGGAGCTGCACGAGACACCTGCACAAGACACCTGCAGATGGGACACCTGCATGAGACACCTGCAGATGAGACACCTGCAGACGAGACACCTGCAGACTGTAAGGGCCTGCCCCTCCCAGAGTAACTAGCTTGTGGACCCCGGCAGTAGGGGCGGGGCAGGCCGGGTGAAGACGTCCAATCGGTGTGGCGTGGGTATATCCACTGGGTGAATTGGGATTCAACTGGCTACCTGTGTAGGGGCGGGGCTCAACCACCCCCATAAAGGTTGGTCTGTGAGGCTGGCGAGAGGGAGAAGGAGAGCTGTCAGAAGAAGAAGAAGGAAGAAGCAGCAGCAGAAGAGTCGGCGGGAGCAGAAGAGAGCTGTGACAGCTCTTGTCAGAGCTAGACGAGCCACCAGCGGCCCCAAGCCGCCGGCACCCCAACGCCCACAACCCCGCCCACACCGCAGCTTCGGCAGTGGTGCCGCGGGGAGCAGCGGAGCCACCTGAAGCAGAGACACCAGCGGTCCAGACGCCAGCGGTCCTGACACCAGCGGCCCCGCTGACACACAGCGGGGAACGGCCTAGACGCTGCGAACAGCCTCGCTGCCAGGAGCGGCCTCGATACCCTGAGCCGCAGCCTCGCTGGAGCTGCGCCATTCCGGGGAGTGGCTTCATCTGGAAAGAGGCTTCCTCGGTGAGCAGACCTGTGGGAGGCAGCATCGTCAGGATAGAGGCTTCCTCCAGAGCGGCCTCTTTTTGTGAGCAGCCTTGTCCGAGGAGCGGCCTCGCCGGAGCAGCCCTTGTCCGGGGAGCAGCCTTTCCGGGGAGCAGCCCTGAGGAGTGACCTCATCAGCTGCAGCCTCATCCTGGGAGTGGCCTTGTCCAGAGCGGCCTCATCTACAGAAAGACCTTGTCCAGAGCAGCCACGTTGGGAGCGGACTTGCCGGGGTCATCGTCGTCACCTTTTCGTAAGAGACAGCCCTGACCGGTCAGTTTGATTTTTGATGCTTGGCGTGAAATAAAGCTTTGTTTGATTTTTGCTTTAATCAGTCTCATTCTTTGATCACGGACCCTAACACTGGGGGCTCGTCTGGGATCAAACAACGAGAACTGAGCCAGCATCAGAATTTTTAGGAAAAGCCTCCAGAGGTATTGGGATCTTGGGTATTGGGATCCTGGGTATTGGGATTCTATCTGTCTGTCTGGTTGGAGCTCCAGGGTATAGCCCACTGGGGAGAAGCTGGATGCAGCCATGCTCCCCAGAGCTGGAGTGGATGTGGGGATGCCCCATCCCTCTGCTGATAGATCGACAGGGGATTTGAGTCCCCCTGGGCGGTCGGGGGGTTCAAGTCCCCCTACGTGGTCAGGGGGTTCGAGTCCCCCTGGGTGGTCGGGGGGTTTGAGTCCCTCTAGACGGTCGGGGGATACGAGTCCCCCGCTGCAGTTGGGGGGTTCGAGTCCCCCTGGGTGGTCAGGGGGTTCGAGTCCCCCTGGGCGGTGGGGGGTTCGAGTCCCCCTAGGCGATCGGAGGGTACGAGTCTCCCACCTCCCCCTAGACAGTTGAGGGGTTCGAGTGCCCCTAGGCAGTTGGGGGATAAAGAAAGCCCCCACCAGTGGCAGGTTCTGGGTAAGAATCACTGGGTCTGCAGTTGTCTTTGCCTGGTTCTTTTGTCGTCTATTGTGTGGTTTGTTGTGTTTGTAGGGGACCAAGAAAGTCCCCACCAGCAGCAGGCTCTGGATGAGAATCGCTGGATCTGCAGTTGTCTTTGCCTTGTTTTTTTGATGACTGTTGTGCTGTTTGTTGTATTTGGAAAAATGGGACAAACGGGGAGTGAGGGGCCTGTTGTGACACCCCTAGGTCTTGTTCTTGAACATTTCAAGGATTTTCAAGGTAAAGCCACCCAGTCAGGTGACAAGGTTTATCCGGGAAAACTAAAAACACTCTGCCAATTAGAGTGGCCCACTTTCTCCACAGGGTGGCCGCCAGAAGGAACGTTTGCCTTGACTCAGATTTATTCCACACTGGGTGAGGTCTTTGATCTACATCGAGACCAAATACTGTATATTGTGGCCTGGCAATATCTGATAGAAGAGCTGCCGTCATGGCTCAAGTCCCACCTTCCCCCTGCTAATGAAACCATTTCTCTCCCTCTAAGGCAGGACAGAGCACCAAAACCAGAACAGACAGATGAGGGGGATCCAGGGAAGAAGACCGTTCTACCTCCATCGGATATGGAGGATTCAGAATATCCCCCCTCTTATTTGTCCTCTAAATCTGACTCTCAGTCTCAAAATGCCTTTACCAGTCCACCTCATACACAGTCGGGGTCCACCTATGGGACCACCAAGCGGAGAGACCGCCCTGATCCTTCCCCTTTCCTCTATCCCCCTCAGCCTTCCTTTACCCCACCGGTACTGTCCGCGCCGATGCTGCCTCTTCGTGAGGTTGCTCTACCAAACGGAAGAGGGCGGCCCTATCTAAGCTATATCCCTTTCTCCTCTTCTGACATCTATAACTGGAAGACCCAACATAAATCCTTTTCTGACCACCCTCAGGATTTAATTAGCCTCTTGGAGACTGTCTTTCTTACTCATCAACCTACCTGGGTAGATGTTCAACAGCTCCTTATGACTCTCTTTAACGGGGAAGAACGGGATCACATCATGCGAGAAACCCATAAGGTGATAAGCGAGAGACTTGGCAGGGACCTCGATCTCTGCCGAATGGAGGACTACTGCCCGAGGGAGCCCCCCAACTGGGATCCAAACTCTGATGAAGGTAAGGAGAGCCTACGTTTCTACCACCAGGCTCTATTGGGAGGCATCCATGCAGCTGCAAGGAGACCCATAAATTTATCCAAAATTAGTATGGTGACTGAGGGAAAGAATGAGTCTCCAGGAGCTTTCCTAGAAAGGCTAATTGAAGCCTATAAAATGTACAGCCCGATCAATCCTGAGGCACCCGAAAATCAGAGGGCAATGAATCTTGCTTTTGCCAGCCAGTCAGCCCCAGATATAAGGAGGAAACTTCAGAAAATCAAAGGATTTGAAGGGAAGAATCTGACTGAGTTAGTGGGAATAGCAGAAAAGGTGTTTAACAACAGGGATGTGCAAGAGGATGAAAAACAGACAAAAAAACTGGTTAAGGTTTTGGCATTACATGAGGCAGAGAGGAGACGGGTAGGGGATAGTAAATGGAAGGAAAAGCCTAAGCACAAAGGAGGCAGGCGGGAAGACTTAGATTCAGATCAGTGTGCGTACTGTAAGGAAAAAGGACATTGGGCCAGGAAGTGCCCTAAAAAAAGACAGCAATGCTTGCCACTAGAGACTGAAGGGGCCATGGTTCGGAGCCCCTCCCCGAACCTCGGGTAAAAATTGAAGTGGAGGGGAAATCAGTTGATTTTTTGGTGGACACAGGAGCTCAATTTTCATCATTACTTAAACCTATGGGAAAACTATCTGGAGAGGAAGTTTGGGTACAAGGAGCAAATGGCAGAGAAAGACATAAATGGACAACAGAAAGGACTTTAAATTTGGCCTCAGGAGTAGTTAAACATCAATTTTTGGTCCTCCCTAATGCCCCATATAACTTGATGGGAAGAGATCTCCTCCACAAGTTAAGAGCTGGTATTCAGTTCCCGGAAGGAGACATGACTGTAACCTTGAGACAGCCCACTGTACAAGTGCTTATGGCAGCAGTAGATGAATACCTCCTTTACGAGCCAGTCTCAAAACCAGAGGAGACAAAAGGGGGGGGGCCTTCTCCAAATCCTACAAGATGAGTTTCCCGAGGTCTGGGCAGAAGGGAAGCCCCCTGGCTTGGCCAAAGAACAACCGCCAGTGGTGGTACAATTAAAGGCTACAGCTACGGCTATTCGCGTTCGGCAGTACCCCCTTCCCTGGGAAGCAAAGGAAGGGATCAGAAAACATATTAACTGCCTCCGAGAAGACAGGATCCTAGTTCCTTGCAAATCTCCATGGAACACACCTTTGCTGCCCATCAGAAAGGCCGAGACTGGGGAGTACCGACCTGTTCAGGACTTGCGGGAAGTTAACAAACGGGTTGAAGATATCCACCCAACAGTGTCTAACCCCTATACCCTACTCTCCCTCCTGGGCCCCAAAAGAACTGTATATACTGTCTTAGATCTCAAGGATGCATTTTTCTGTATACCTTTAGCAAGGGAATCTCAGCCCCTTTTGCTTTTGAGTGGTCTGACCCACAGGAAGGGTTTCAAGGCCAGCTCACCTAGACAAGACTTCCCCAAGGATTCAAGAATTCACCCACCATTTTTGATGAGGCCCTACATGAGGATTTGCATGAGTACAGAACCTCCAACCCAGGAGTCACTCTGTTATAGTACGTTGATGACTTGCTAGTAGCCGCTGAGGACTATGAGTCATGTTTGCGAGGGACGAGAGCTCTCTTACAGACTTTGCAGGAAAAAGGGTATTGGGTGTCAACGAAGAAAGCACAGCTCTGTCAGAGCCACACCACTTATCTAGGCTTTGATCTCCACGAGGGAGTGCGTTCACTGTCTGAGTCCAGGAAACAGGTGATCACCCGATACCCCCACCCCACCACGTCCCGACAAGTGAGAGAGTTTCTTGGGATGGTGGGCTACTGTAGGCTGTGGATACCGCAGTTTGCGGAGATTGCCTGACCTCTCTACGAACTGACAAAAGGAGGGCTCACTATGATAGAGAGGACTGCTGAGGCAGAAGGAGCATTTCGGGAATTACAAACAGCCTTACTGAGTGCCCCAGCATTGGCCATCCCAGATGTTACCAAGCCCTTCCAATTGTATGTGGATGAAAAAGCAGGGGTGGCCAAAGGAGTTTTAACTCAGACTCTGGGACCTTGGCGAAGGCCAGTAGCCTATCTTAGCAAGAAACTAGATCCAGTAGCAGCTGGGTTCCCCCCTTGCCTCTGCATAATTGCTGAAACGGCCCTCCTGGTCAAGGATGCGAGTAAACTGACTTTGGGTCAAAATCTTATCGTAACCACCACACACGCTATTGAGGGCCTTCTCCGGACTCCACCAGACCGATGGATGACGAACGCCCGAGTAACGGGGTATCAGGCCCTTCTCCTCAATGAACCAAAAGTGACCTTCCGACCCCCAGCGGTGCTAAATCCAGCCACACTGCTGCCAGAGGAGCTGGCTGACCATCCACACGACTGTGGGGAGGTCCTAACCCAAGTCACAGGAATAAGGCCGGATCTCAGAGACATTCCCCTCCCCGATGCCGATATGACTCTGTTCACAGATGGGAGTAGCTACATGGCCAATGGAAAGAGGTATGCAGGGGCTGCAGTGGTTTCTCCTGAGCAGGAACTCTGGAGAGCAGCCCTGCCACATGGAACTTCGGCACAAAGAGCGGAACTGATTGCACTCACTAAGGCACTGCAGATGGCTAAAGGTAAAACTGCCAACATCTGTACGGACAGCAGGTATGCCTTTGCTACTCTCCATATACATGGGGCTATTTATAAGGAAACGGGCCTATTAACAGCAGAAGGAAAAAGGAATTAAAAACAGAGGAGAAATATTGGCTCTCCTCCAAGCTATTTGGGACCCAAAAGAGGTGGCTGTTATGCATTGCCCGGGACACCAGAAGGGGACTGATCTGATTTCAAAAGGAAACCACTTAGCAGATCAAGCCGCAAAGCAAGCAGCTCGAGAAACAGTGCAAGAACTGGTTACACTCCCGGCTCCAGCCCTACCAGAAAAACCGAACTATTCAGAAGAAGATTTAAAGTATTTGCAGAAATGGGTTAAATGGGACTATGAAGGGGACTGGGCTAAGACTAAAACAGGAAAAATAATTCTTCCTCGAAGACTAGGTAAGAAGTTAGTAGACCAGATACATCAGGGCACTCATCTGGGGACACGCAAACTCAAGGAGCTTACAGGCAAGCAGTTCCAGGTTTCTAAATTAGGGCGTGTGGTTCAGGATGTAGTTGATAGATGTGCTCAATGCCAGGCAGTTAATGTGGGAAGAACTAAGATGGGAAGAGGGAAAAGAGAAAGAGGTAAGGAACCAGGAATTTATTGGGAAATAGATTTCATAGAAATGAAACCCGGAAAATATGGGCATAAGTATGTGTTGGTTTTTGTGGATACCTTTTCAGGCTGGGTGGAGGCTTTTTCTGCCAAACATGAGACAGCAGGAGTGGTAGCCAAAAAGCTATTAGAAGAGATAATTCCTAGGTTTGGGCTGCCTCTTGCGATCGGGTCAGACAATGGCCCTGCATTTGTGAGTTCAGTCTCACAGGCATTGGCCAAGGCCGTGGGCACAAATTGGAAACTACATTGTGCCTATCGGCCCCAGAGTTCTGGGCAAGTAGAGAGAATGAACCGGACTCTTAAAGAGACTTTGACAAAACTAATTCTGGAGACTGGCGGTGGATGGGTGGATCTCCTTCCTTTCACCCTCCTCAGGGCCCGATGTACACCCTACTTAAACAAGGTGACCCCATTTGAAATAATGTTTGGGAGACCCCCCCACTCTGTCCTCGGCTACAGGAGGTTGTCGTAGCAGAAATGACTGATCAGTCTGTACTTCAGTCACTGCAGGCATTACAGTCTGTCTTAAAAAAAGCCCATGCAGGGGTCCGAACTGCCCACACTGGGACAGAGACAATGGCAGAACCACATCCTTACCAACCCGGGGACTTGGTTTGGATATGTCGCTATCAAGTGGGGAACTTGGAGCCTCGCTGGAAGGGATCGTTTACTGTTATCCTAACGACTCCCACGGCAGTAAAAGTAGAAGGCATTAGGGCCGGGTTCATGCGGGTCACATTAAACAAGCCGAGAGCAGGGAAGCCCCCCAGAGATGGAAGCTGCAGCCGACAGACCCCGCTGACCATGGACTAAAACTAAGACTAAAAAAACTAAGTTTATGTTGCTGTAGTAAAGAAAAATTGGAGCGATAAAATGTTAGAACTAGCTGAAAAGTCAAGGATTTGACTAATCTCCAAAGAAAAGGGGGGAAGGTAAGGGCCTGCCCCTCCCAGAGTAACTAGCTTGTGGACCCCGGCAGTAGGGGCGGGGCAGGCCGGGTGAAGACGTCCAATCGGTGTGGCGTGGGTATATCCACTGGGTGAATTGGGATTCAACTGGCTACCTGTGTAGGGGCGGGGCTCAACCACCCCCATAAAGGTTGGTCTGCGGGGCTGGCGAGAGGGAGAAGGAGAGCTGTCAGAAGAAGAAGAAGGAAGAAGAAGCAGCAGAAGAGTCGGCGGGAGCAGAAGAAAGAGAGCTGTGACAGCTCTTGTAAGAGCTATAGGAGCTGTAGCAGCTCTTGTAAGAGCTGTGAGTGTGTGACAGCTCTTGTCAGAGTTAGACGAGCCGCCAGCGGCCCCGACACCAGCAGCCCTGCCCACACCTCGGCTTCGGCAGTGGCGCCGCGGGGAGCAGCGGAGCCACCTGCAGCGGAGACGCCAGCGGACCCGAGCCACCAGCGGCCCTGACGTCCGCAGCCCCACCCACACCGCGACTTCGGCCTGACGCCAGCAACCTCGCTGCGAACGGCCTCGCTGCCAGGAGCGGCCTCGATACCCTGAGCCGCAGCCTCGCTGGAGCTGCGCCATTCCGGGGAGCGGCTTCATCTGGAAAGAGGCTTCCTCGGTGAGCAGCCCTGTGGGAGGCAGCATTGTCAGGATAGAGGCTTCCTCCAGAGCGGCCTCTTTTTGTGAGCAGCCTTGTCCGAGGAGCGGCCTCGCCGGAGCAGCCCTTGTCCGGGGAGCAGCCTTTCCGGGGAGCAGCCCTGAGGAGTGACCTCATCAGCTACGGCCTCGTCCTGGGAGTGGCCTCGTCCAGAGCGGCCTCATCTACAGAAAGACCTTGTCCAGAGCAGCCACGTTGGGAGCGGACTTGCCGGGGTCATCGTCGTCACCTTTTCGTAAGAGACAGCCCTGACCGGTCAGTTTGATTTTTGATGCTTGGCGTGAAATAAAGCTTTGTTTGATTTTTGCTTTAATCAGTCTCATTCTTTGATCACGGACCCTAACACAGATGAGACACCTGCAAGAGACACCTGCAGACGGGACACCTGCACGAGACACCTGCAGACGAGACACCTGCAGACGAGACACCTGCAGACGAGACACCTGCAGACGGGACACCTGCAGACGGGACACCTGCACGAGACACCTGCAGACAAGACACGTCAGAAGCAGCTTCTCACTGGTTTACCCGGGAAATGGACACATTCAGGGAAGGAGCACAAACCTGCTATCTTTTTCCAGAAATTTAAAAATTCCAATCTTCTCTTTTCTGTTTAGGACAAAAGACTTTGGATTTGTGGGGTCCTTCCACCCATGGGGAGAGCATGCTCCAGGCCCCTAGGGGCAGCCTCCCTCCCCACCCCTGCCCTACTCTGACACCAGAGAAAAACCCTTTGAAAATCCCACTCCCACTGTGGCTTCCCCATCAGAGCTGCAGTCAGGGACCCTACCAGTCTCGCTGCCGAAGGGCCGTGGGGCAGAGTAAAGGGGGTTGACTATAAGAAAGCCAGCCTTCCGGCAGGTCAGTGAACACTGTGCTCCTCCACTCGAGGCAGCGAGGGCCCGGAGACAGGACTTGAGACTGGTGCGTGGAGCTGCCGGGGCTCGTCTGCGCGGGGACCCTGCAGCAGGGGCAGGGTCTGCAGGCCTGCAGGCGGCTCCCAAGCGACACGCGTGCGTCCCGAGGCGCCGTCGGCCGGTCTCCTGATCTGTAGGAGGCACGCGGAAGACCGTGAATCAGCTCCGCACGTTACGTGTCTGTCGTGGCTGATTGTTGGAGAGGAGGGTCTGCACACCTCTCTCCGTGCGGCTGGCTCCCCGGTGCGACCTGCTCGGGGCTTCTCCCTGCGGTCACGTGAGAGGGTCCCGGGGGCTGGCGTGGGTCACCTGCTGCAGTGCCCATGCACTTGGCTCATCACCCCAGAGCACTGGCGGGACTTCTCCAAGACCACCAGTTTCCCAAAGCTAACAGCGACACCCAGGGAGACCAGCCGCAGGCCCACCATCGGGGCCGCTTGGGGCCTGCAGAAACAAGGAAGGAGGAAAGGCTCCGCGTGGTCCTATGGGGCCAAGGTCTTGAGCCAGGAGTGAAATTCCTGCAGTCCTCTGGGCTCTCTGAGGAGAGAAGGGGCGAGGGGGAGGGGGAACCCCAGCAGAGCACAGGTTTAATGGGAGCGGGCCCCCGCGGCAAGCCGGCTGTCACGTGAGCATGTGTGCACAGCACAGCCGGGCAAATAAGTCCTGCTGAGGAGAGCCCCAGTCTCCCACAACCACGCAAGCGTGCATGCCCGTGCGAGCTCAGGTACTTGTGTGAGCTTACACACTTGTGCAGGCTCACACACTCATAAAGATGCAAGTTCACACGCACACAGGCTCACACCCCACGAGCTCAGATACTCCTGCAACCTCACACATGCGTGCAAGCTCGCACACCTGCATATCCTTCCTGAGCCTCATCCCCAGACTCAGATCTTCCCCACATCTGAGTCCACTCCCCAGGGCCTCACCCCAGTGTGGGCTCCCCCACCCCGCAAGTCCCTCCACCCCAAATCTGCTTTCACAGTGAGACGCACTTTCTGTAAAGAAAGGGCTCTGTCCCTCAAAGGAAAACAGAAGACCGGTGAGCTCGTTGTGGCCCACAGCCTGGCTTCCAGGGAGCTCGGGCTGCGGGGAGGGGACGCCCAGCCCGACTCTGCAGGAGGACAGGGGGTCCCGGGAGGTTTAACAGGCAGAGGGACCCGAGTGCCGTGAAGGCTGGAGAGGGGGTGGCCCTGAGCCCAGGACCCTGGGATCATGACCTGAGCCCATGGCAGAGGCTTTAACCCACTGAGCCACTCAGGCGCCCCAAAATCTTGTCAAATTTTAAGTGAAAACTTAAGCATTTTCTTGCAAACCTCATTCTTCTGCATCAGGCTTTATAAATAAATCAGCTACAAGAATCTCCTGATTGGGATTTTCAGAGACTCGTTCCGAAGTCACCGAGGCCTGAGAAACAGCTCCCCTACGCGGACAAGGACTCCCTTCCTCCTCTCGCTGACCGGCTGTCTTGTCAGTAAGCAAAACCAATCTCACTAAACAAACCTCCGCGGTGTGATCGTTTCACAAACCTAATGTTTGATTTTCTCTCATTGATATAGGATGAAATTTCTTAGGATAATGCAGAAGTGGGACTATTAAATTTGTGTTTCGAAACACTGAGCCCTCCCATGAGAACATGCACCTTCTCTGCTGTTTTGTTCTTCAGGATCCAAATTATCACACTGACGACGCAGGACCAGAAAGCCATCCTTCACATGTCTTTTCCGAAGTTGGATTTTTGCTTTAAATCTGTGTACGTTCTCATTACACGTGAATATATCCCAATCATATGCACTTTGGTTCTCAAACATGTCATTTAATTACACAATTTTTGGAAATTAAATACTATTCTAAACAAATCTGCAAAGTAAAACTCTCTCACAGAATCTTGTGGTTTTTTTTTTAAGATTTATTTATTTGACGTGGGTGTGGAGAGAGCACAAGCAGGGGGATTGGCAGAGGCAGAGAGAGAAGCAGACGCCCCACTGAGCAGAGAACCCCATGCGGGACTCGATCCCAGGACCCTGAGATCATGACCTAAGCCGAAGGCAGAGGCTTAACCGGCTGAGCCCCAGGCGCCCCTAGAGTCATTCTTGCTGTTACGTGGAAACAGGCGTTTGTCTGGTGTGGTGTCCGTAGTGTCCCGCACAAAGTCTGTCCCTCTGCCCTGTGGTCTGCTTATTGATCTTCCCAATGCTGCCTTTTGAAGGAAAAAATATCTTTTCTTCATTCAGAAATAAAAATGGCTAATTCAGTTATCCCTACCCCAAATTTTTAAAAGTATAGCCTCCTTTAAAAGAACTAAAGCACTTTTCTTCTCCATCTCCCCATGTCCTCCGTGTTATTCCTTATGCTCCACAGATCAGTGAAACCATATGATAATTGACTCTCTCTGCTTGACTTATTTCACTCAGCATCATCTCTTCCAGTCCCGTCCATGTTGCTTCAAAAGTTGGGTATTCATCCTTTCTGATGGAGGCATCATACTCCATCGTGTATATGGACCACATCTTCCTTATCCATTCGTCCGTTGAAGGGCATCTAGTTCTTTCTGCAGTTTGGCGACCGTGGCCGTTGCTGCTACAAACATTGGGGTACAGATGGCCCTTCTGTTCACTACATCTGTATCTTTGGGGTAAATACCCAGGAGTGTGGGGGAAATCAGAGGGGGAGACGAACCATGAGAGACTGCGGACTCTGAGAAACAAAGGGTTTTGCCGGGGGGGGGGGGGGGGGGGGGGGGGCGGGGGGGGGGGATGGGGGAGCCTGGTGGAGGGTACTAAGGAGGACACGGACTGCATGGAGCACTGGGTGTGATGCATAAATAATGAATCTTGGAACACTGAAAAAATAAAATTAAAAAAATAAATATACAAAATTTGTAGAAAAAATAAAACTTTAGCCATAAAAGAACAACAGAAAACTGCACAGATTCATTCCATATCCATGAAAGAAAAATGCTGTTTTATTTCACAGTAGAAGAAAAATGAGTTTGGTTTCACTTAGGAAGGCTTTGATTTTCTCACCTTCTCATCCACCTGTAACGCACTTGGACGGCCCCGGCTGACCACCGGCAACGGAGCGTGGTGCGCCGGCCGCTTCCGGAGCAGGTCTGGAAGCGCAGCGTCGGGGGCTTTGGTGGAAACCAGTGTTTTCCCGATGGCTGGCAAATGCCCAAGACTCACAGAAACATGGTGCTCTGGACCACGGACGGCCGCTGCCACTCCATGGAGGGGGTCCCACAGGGCCGGCTGCGGGGACGAGAACGGGAGCAGGAGGGGACCTGAGAGGCTGAGTCACGGGTGGTGTCTTCGGGAAGCCACTGAGAACCGGGGAGTCCCACATGACAGTACATGGTGACGGTCCAGGGCTGAGGAGCAGAGGCCACGGACAAGCGCCGTGTCAGCCCGTGAGGGCCGAGGCCCCACATCTGAGGCTCTCTCTATGGACCCTTGCACTGCGGAGGCCGGGGCGGGGCGCTCGCACTCCTCACCCAGCTGCGTGACCCGTGTCAGCGCCCGCGGCTCAGCCTGGACCATCTCTCTGAGCAGCTGCCACTGCTATTCAAATGACACGGACCGTGGCCCCTCATGGCTGTGGGGGGAGCCGTGTTTGCACCTCGTGGCTGCCGGCAGCGGAAGCCGAGAGCCAACAGGGAGCTCCTGATCCATGCCGGCCGGCACGGCCTCCACCCAGCCCACACCCCGGAAGGGAAGAGCAGCGCAGTTTCCGCTCATGACCATGTCGGTGACTTTCTTCCTCCAGAACACGCCCCTGCACGGACGCTGACCGGGGCTCTGACCCGCGTCCTGCGGGCTGTGCACCTGACCGTGGGCTCGCGTCCCAGGCTCGGAAGGTACCGTGAAGCTGCTAAGAGCCACAAAACGAAAATCAAGCTGGGGACACGGAGAGGAAATGAGTCGACAGGTCACTTGTAATTAAGGCCTGGAACGAAGTTGGCACTCGTGGCTGTTGTGGGAAAGATGACGGGAAGAAGGCAAGGGGAAACTGAGGCCAGGCAGGCAGGGTCAGCGTGAGCAGGAAATCCCTCCTTTGACAAACATACCTGGTGGAACCACACGAAGTTACCTCCTTGCAGATCGAAACCAGCAGGTCACTGGTCACTTTACACAGTTTAATCTAATAACTCCGAAGCCAAGAGCCAGTGGGTCTCCAAGGAAGACACCTTCCGGGACAGCGGGCTGCCTGGACCCCGCGCGCAGCCACTCTTCGGGGCCGATGGGTCGACAGGTCCAGTCACAGAGTGTGTCAGCGTCTCCAGCTGACCGGCCAGCGTCTGCAAAACCTGAGTAACCTTTCCTACCGACCCCGGTCTGAGACGTGCAGTCGGCTCAGCTCGGGCCAGGAAAGCCAAGTCCCACATCGGAAGAGAACGTCAGAAATGAAGAGACACTGTTAACTCCGGAGTCCGTCTAGCCCACCGCTCCGCACCCGGCGTGGGCAGCCTGCGGTCACAACCTCGCTTTCTTGTCCACAGAAACATGGGCGTGCCGGGAGCGTGTAAACCCCAGGACATACGCCACCTGATACGAATCGTTGGTCACCCACATCCCAGGACAGAATCTTCACAGCGGCCAGATTCCTGAAACGGCGGCAGGCGGGACAGACCCGTGTCCCGTCCCACTCTTCCACCAGACGTCGGCATCACCAGGAAGCCAGCGTCCCTTCCCCGGGGCACTCGCCCGCCATCCTGTCCCTGCTCCCTCGTCCACCTGCTGCGGACAGTGCACCCAACAGGGCCACCCCAGGAAGCCGCGCTGAGCCTCAGGCTCCTGTCCTGTGACATGAAGGTCAGTCCCTGAGAAACCCTGGGGGACCAGGAAGCCTACAGGCTGACGTGCCTTCACAGCCCACGGCGCCGTGAGATCACGGGCATCTACGCAGTGTCTTCCCACGGCCCTCGGGCCCGCTGCCTCTGGACCCCGCCCCTACGCGCCCCCCCCACCCTCCCCTCCTCTGTCCTGGAGACACCTTGGCCCCAAGCTGGGCAGCCCTCCTCTTCCATCCGCCCCCGAGAGGGCCCATTCGTCTTCCATCTGTCAACGTTGTGTGTATAGAGAACGCCTTCCGGCTGGTTTCCCAGGAAAAGATGCCATCACGACCTCCCTATGATGTAGTTTTGTCAACTATTTGGAAAATAAAATAAAACTAATAATAATTTCTACCAAACTCATAGCATTATCATAAAAACTGGGTAATGAATCGAAATCAAGTCAAAAATGAGACGTTCTGGGGCGCCTGGGTGGCTCAGTGGGTTAAGCCTCTGCCTTTGGCTCAGGTCATGATCTCAGGGTCCTGGGATCGAGCCCCGCGTCGGCTCTCTGCTCAGCAGGAGCCTGCTTCCCCCTCTTCCATTCCCCCTGTTTGTACTCCCTCTCTCGCTGTGTCTCTTGCAGTCAAAATCTTAAAAAAAAAAAAAAAAAAAAGAGACGTTCTATTTAATACGTTATTTTTATCAGTGTCCCCCGGTGAAGGCAGAGCTAGCCAGTGTGACCTGCTTCCGGCGAGAGCGGTGGAACCGCTGTCTAACGCAGGTACCCAGCACGGTGGCCCACGACCGCAAGTCGGGCTCCCGCGGCACCAACGCCCGCAGCCCACAGGCTCCCACGGCAGAGGCCGCCCACGTTCCACTGCTCCCTGCCTCTCCTCTCAGCAGCCACTTTTCCAAGTTTACTTCATCCTGCCTTTTCCCTGGTAAAGCTTTGTAATGCTTGGCTTTTTTTAAACATTAGTTTTTCTTCTTTTAAATATTATTTGGTTGTTATTGACATTAAATAATTTAAAATTTTTTCCCAAAGTCACAAGGGACACAGCTGGCATCAGGACTTCTCTCCGGAGGAAGTGTGTCCGTGAATCGCACACGGGACAGGCGCGTCAGGGACAGAAGACCGGAGACCTGCTGTGGGGACGGCACCCGCGCAGGGACGGTGCGAGCCCGTCTGCAGCAGCAGAACATGCAGGAGAACGACCACGTTGCCCGGCCAGTGCACTCGGATGTTCTCCCAGAGCGGCAGCAGGTCCTGAACCGACCCTACACGCCCACACTCACAGCAGGAGCACGCAGGGGCGGCCGCGCCGGGGAAGCAGCGGCCGCGGAGGGACGGGCAGAATGAATGTCTGTCGCCCCGCAGAGCCCGGCACCTGCTGCACCGCCGAGGGACCTCAGGGATGCCACCGTCAGTGACGGGAGCCAGCCAGGAAGCGGGACCCCCCAGCGGAATCCACGGACCGGGGCGGGGGGAGGGAGGGCCGGGCGGGCTGCGGGTCTGACGGGGGCGGTTCCCCTCCTGCCAGAGGAGAAGGTTCTGGAGGCCTAGGCCGTGGCGACCGCACAGCAGAGTGACAGCCACAAGCCACAAGCAACCCAGAACTGTGCCCTCAGACGGGCTCGGACGGCCGCCTACGTGCGTCTCTCCAGAACCGAGAGTAATACGGAAAGAGACGGCGAACGCAGTAACTGGGATCAAGACTGTGAAGTAAGATTCTACGGGTTTACTTGCCTTGTTAATTACGTTCACTTACTCATTTTTTACCAGTTTCAAAATAACCTAGTTTTAACAAAGGGAAACAACAGAATTGCTATAAATGGATAAAATAACTCCCAAGTGTTAGGAAAAATAAAAATGAGTTTTCTAAAATTTTGCTCCTCCAACACTGTGCTGGGAAAAGCATGTGTATCTGTGGTCGGTGCGTGGACATCCCCACGTGGAGCCCAGAGCCCAGCCCAGTCCTCAGCACTACATCTCTCGGCAGGAGAGGACCAGGGGATGGGATGGCTCACGTAGAATTTCCCGGGGCCTGTCCAGGCCGGCCCGAGAGGCTCGGCCCCGGGGGGATTGCGTGTGGTCAGCCACTCACTGTCTGGAATCGTCCTGGAAGTATCCTGACTCTCCGGGGGTCCCAGAAAGACCCGGCTCTGGAACGTTGGAGGAAAGACACCTGCCGCCCATCCCCAGGACAGCCACTTGTGTCTGTGGAATTCGTGGGGGACCCTGGGGAACCCCCTCTGCTGGGAGGAAAGGCCCAGAAGCCAGCCTGTGGGCAGAGCACCCCAGTCACCAAGCAAAACCAGGGCATGTGGTCAGGAGGCCGGTGGGCCGCGCTGCCACTGCTCTGTGTCCACCCCACAAAGTCGGTTAGGAAACGAACCCCAGGTTAGTTTTTATTGAAGAACATTCTGTTTCAGCTTTACCACATTGTGTGCAGAAGTGCTGGACGCCGACTCCGGTCGTCCAGCAAGGGGACCCTTGGGAGGTGCAGGGGGCTCCCAGGCGTGCGTGTGGCAGAGCAGAGCTGTGGAGGAAGGGACGCAAATCCCGGTGGGGCTGGGAGCAGGACCCCTGGCTACCCGCGCAGCCCCTCACGTCCGCGGTCAGTCCCCAGCTCCGACAGCTGCAGGTTTCCGTCCAGGCTGACCGCGGCGAGCTGCAGTCAAAAGCAGGACGTCGTGGGCTCCCGTCCCGCTCCGGAGGGGAGAGCCCTGCACACTTCCGGTGTGGTTGCGCTCGCTGGGGACTTTCTAGAGCACAGAACAGAGTGCATTAGCAAGAGCGGCAGCACCACGCCGATGGCTGATGACTGCAAACCACGTGTCACGGCTGTTCTATGGCCAGCGAGTGCCACGTGCCCGGCAGACCTCACGATGGCCTGCGTAAGCCTCTGCCAGCTCTCAGCCATGCGCGGGAGCCACGGAGCCCCAGCCCTCCGGCTTCCCGCCACCCCACTCCCTTCCCCGGGCGGAGGGCGGCTCGCTCACTGGGCCGAGGTGGGGGCTCCTCAGACAAGGAGCCAGGCCCCTTCCCTGCTCCTTTGTCCCCGAGGGCCAGCTGGCAAAGCCCACCTCTGAGCTCAGGAGGGAACGTGGACTGTGGCCCACGCGCTCTCACGCCGCATGTCAGGTGGCCTCAGCTGTCTGCCGCACGTGCACCGAACGCTGGCTGGCCACAGCGACACTGCCTCGCATTCTGCGTTTTGAAACATCACACGCATCACCACTTGGACGTTGGCCACTGTGACTTCAAACCCCATCAATTATCCTCTTCTCGCCTGAAGAAGCCATCGCGACCCTGACCTGTCCAATGGTCCAAAACCCGGATGGCTCTTTGAATCTGCTGTTCGTCCAGACGCATAATCGGCCCCAGGGCCTCACGCTGTCGTGGCTTCGCCCTGCGGGGCCACCTCCCAGCGTGACCTTCCCACTGTGTGCCCACGGCCACCACACCTGGGGCCTCACACCCTCCTGGAGCTGCATGACCTCACCCCCGTCGCCCCTCATCCCCCTTGCAAACGTCAGCAATCCAATGTTACCATCAGGAATCTGGACGAGACCCACGAGGTCAGAGGCCTGTGGTCTTGCAGGGTGCTCCCCCGACATCTGTGCCCCTGTGGGCCTGGAAATGCTCTCGGAGTCCACGCCACCACCAGACACGGTTGCCTTGAGGGCGTGAGGGGCAGGCGTGCTCCCGAAGCTAGTCCTTCCCTCCCGCCCCTCCCTCCCCTCCCCTCTCCGCGGTTCTTGCCGCTACGGTACTGCGACTCGGTACCCGTGTGACGCCTGAGCCGAGGCCGCCTCCCTCTCTTCAGCCACACGTCGCTGTAGCGCCCTCCATCAGGGACACGGGAGCCCACTGAGCCCACTGGCCAGGTAAAGAAGGAGATGACATCACAAGCAGCAATGTGTACATTTGATTTTTAAGAGCCTCTGCCTCAGAAAAGGTAGAAGATCCGTAGGAAAATAGTCAGTAGGCAATGACCTCACTGCTTCTGTCCACAGAGCTAGATGTTCTAAAAACCACTGGCCAAGAGGAAGATAGGACAGCAGGACACAGATCCCCGACTCCAGGGGTGCAACCCTTTCCTGGGATCATTCCCCAGGTCACACCTGGAGAAGCAGGTGACAGACAGCAGACAGCTGTGGAGGCTGCATCCCACCCATCCATCCATCCACCCCAGAGCACAGTCCAGGGGGCAGCTGGCACTGCATGGTGTGGTGGGGGAGCTGCGCAGACCGGGGCCCAGCGGAGATGCTGCACGGACACAGCCCAGGCTGCCCCGATGAGGGCCTCACTGTTGTCTGGCTCATCCTGAGCTCCAGACACATCCCAGCAACCCTGGGAGCCCGTCTAGCCTGGGCTGTAAGACAAAGCACCAGATCGGACGGCTGGTGAACCACCGAGGTGTGTTGCTCACAGGCTGGGACCCAGGAGACCAAGGCAGCAGGCACAGCGGGTTCCAGGGCTCCATCCTCACCTGGGGAAGGTGGCATTCTGAAGCTCTTTCTGGGGCACAAAGCTGGTCCCTGAGGGTTCCACATCATGACTGGGTCACCTGCCAAAGGCCCCCCTCCTCACACCAACGCATCCTGTCCGTTGCAGAGCCCAGTCAGGGTTTGGGGTGGCGAGGAATCACACTGACTGCTAGCCAGTGAGGCACGCAGGAGAAAGCAACGCACCTGAGAGTGCATGCAGAGACCGACGCTTGCCACAGACATCCGCTCGGCTGTCTCCGTGAGCGCGTACCAGCCGGGCTCTGTGTCCCCCAGCGACGCACGGGCTTGGCCCACACATGGCGGGTGCTGTGCCCGCAGCTCCCCAGGTGTCCGCACCTCGTGCTCCCTTGGGAAACCTATTCCCAGATCACCTTGGCTTTCCTAACACCATCGTTTTTCTTCTTTTCTTAGATATTGACAGGTTCAAGACGTCCCAATAATATCTTAAGTGATCGTCAATCTATCAACAACTTCTTGGGTGACATGTTTACGTTGATTGACATGGATGGGTCTTTGCTATCCTAAGCGATTCAGCGAATCAAACATGAGAAATGCAGAAATAACAAAAGCACCATTTCTGAGTGTTTCTAGCACAGCACCATGCCGTGTGGCGCATGTCTCTATAGATACAGGCAGCGATATCGGGCTGACACGGACACCCTGCCTCGGAAGACCCGAGCACAGGCATCTCGGATTCCATGACCGGATTACGATGGTAGACCCATGCCAGACTTTCCAGGTGCAGATCACAAACACAGACTTGGAGTCAGACATTTTCTACCACGTATCTGCCGTACAGTGTGGAGTAGGTCATGTTCCTCTACCTCCGTCCGGGAGACTACTGGGGTGACATTACCTTCCCATGTGAGAAGGGCTGTATCTGCTCATGGGTGTCAAGCACCCACCAGAACCAGACGTGTAGGAGAAATGACGATGAGGTATTTTTCACCGTGTCCTGGGAAATGAGGGTCAGTGTCACCCAGATGTACTGAACACAGCGTGAAACAACTACTCTCTGGCTTAGAATGTGCGCGAGCCTAACGGTGTGCTACATGCCTGAACCAAGACCCCACCTGAGCTCCCCGTCTGTGGTGGAACGGGCAGGACGCGGAGCCGGGCAGGCCCGGGAGGGACAAGACAGCAGGTCAAGGGTGAATCCAGACATGTGTAAACCGCTAACGGTATAAAAATGCAAGTGTTTGTATCTGTGCAGCAGAACAAATAGCACGGAGGACAAGGGGAGATGGAGAGGAGAAGGGAGCTGAGGGAAATTGGAAGGGGAGGTGAACCATGAGAGACTGTGGACTCTGAAAAACAATCTGAGGTTATGAAGGGGCGGGGGGTGGGAGGTTAGGGGAGCCTGGTGGTGGGTATTATGGAGGCACGGACTGCACGGAGCACTGGGTGTGGTGCACAAACAATGAATTCTGTTACACTGAAAAGAAATAAAAAAAAAAAAAAAATGCAACTGCTCGCACCCAACACACCCGCCCTGGAGCAGGGCTCCCAGCAGGTCCGGACCGTGTCCCTCCAGCCCCAAAAAGGGACCGAGACCAAGGGGTCACCTTACAGCTGCCAGCACGCCTGAAAGACACCACCTCTGGAAAACAGGAAACCATCTTCTGTGCCGATAACCAAACGGGCTCCAAAGGGTAAAGGCGGAACACTGTACTCACCGTTCCAACCACAGAAATCTGCGGCGGTTCCCCGACCTGAGGACCTTGTCCTCTGAAGGAGAAGCCGCTGACAACACGTCTACTGTGAGCGCGTGTGACGTCAGCACACACTGACCCCACGTGGGCCACCCGCCGCCACACACAGCCACGGCACGTTTCCAAATTGTGTCAGTTATCTTTATGAACCGTGATTCTAGCTTCCGTCCCTACACAGCTGGGTGTATTTCTAGATAGCTGAGGATCCCAGCTAAAGTATGGAACTAGTAAAACCGGCTTATTCTGACAGATTGCTTAAAAATGATGGAGAACACTACAAAAAATATGGCTCCTTTAACTCATTACTCCTCCGCAAAATGTACGATCGAGTTCATTCATGCAACGAACACGAATTAAATGCTCTTTAGTTAACGAAATGCCCAGCACTGCTGCAGGGCTCTGCGGGTCGGGCAGCTGAGCTACCGAACAGATCGGAAGGCAACTCAGACCCGCACAAACCAGAGCTCTCACCCAGGACCATGCGCTCCCAGTGGCTCTCAGGACACAGCCATCCAGACGCACAGGGAGGGCTGGGAGGCCTGAGACAGCCCAGCAGCGCCTCCTCCCCGCGGTCTCAGAGTCAGGCCCAGGCTCAGGCCCCCCCCCACCTTCGACCTCAGCTGGATGCCAAGCTTGCGTGGCGGGCTCTAGGGAGCTGTGACTCACAGAACCACGGGCCGCAGACCTGTCCACCACGTGCAGCTCTAACCGAAGGCTTCCTGCGGACAGCGGCACCGAGGCCAAGACTGTCTCTCTAGGAAACACCATGAGTCCGCCCAGCGGGCTGTGGGCACCGCCACACTGACAGGGAGCAGTCCGGGTTGCCTGCCATCGTCCTTTCCCTGGAGTGTCCCCTGGTGCTCCTGGTAACTGCGAGAGAAACAGGCCTGAACATCCTCCTCGCCGGCACTAAACTCGTCTCCCGTGGCGGACGTTCCACGGGAGCAGCAGCCAACAAGCAGGAGACGCGTTTGAGAACTTCGTGCCATGAAGGACGCGCGATGGGGGCGGGGCACAGACGGGAGCGAGGGGGCGCTGCCTGAAACCGCTCAGAGTTCCCTCCGAGGACACAGTTTTGAGCCGGGATCTGAAGCTGGAGCAACCATCCACGAGGTTTCTGGAAAACCACTGTGACTCGTCAGGAGAACGGTAAGTGCAAAAGTCCTACGTGGGAAAGCCTGGTGTGAAACAGAAACGAGGAGAGAGTGGAAAGACGTGCCCTTGCGGACGGGGCCTGCCGCACGAAGAGGAGGCTGGAGGAGGCTGGGGAGCGGGCAGGGTTGGAGCTCTGCTCCCCTGCAGGAGAAGGCAACACCATCGTGGTTTGTGTTCTAGGAAGGGCATCCGGGTGCAGGGTGGGGAAGAGGGGGTCCAGGTGAGGTGGGGGGAGGGGACTAAGGTGTTAGAAAGCTTGGTGAAAGGCGGGGGGACCGGCCTCACCACCAAAACTACGGCCACGAGGACACGGCCCCATTTCCACAAGCTGTTTCCAAGTGCACGGCCAAGAGTCCTTCTGTTTGAAGGGATTACCATACACGGAAATAGATGCAGCCCCACGTGCCCCTTCCCAGGGGCTCCCCCAGAACAGGGTGTGTGTTGGGGGTGGGGGAGAGGGAGCAGACAGGGCACGAGCAGCGGCTGCTGAAGCCAGGAGTCCCACGGGACCCACGCGATGCCGAAGGGAGGCGCGAACTTCTCCGTAACCAAGCACCGGGTGTTGTGAAGCTTGCGGGCAGGTCCCCAGGGACGGGTCACCCTCCCGTCCAGCCCAGGCTAGAAACGCCTCGTAAACAGAACGCTCTCCTTCCAGCCACGTGATGCTCTCTGTGTGAAGCTCTCTACAACACTGGGCTGAAATCAGTCTTTCTGGAACTTCCAACACTGGGCCCAACGCAGTGACGTGCAGGCCGAGGAGAGAGGTGGGCTCCTCCGCCGGATCCTGCTCTACAGGCCTCAGGACAGCCATCCCGCCTTCCACAAGCGAAGGTTCCAGGCCTTTGGGTCCTTCTGAAACCACAAGGAGAGATTTTCCCTAAAACGAGGTCTTTTCCCAACCGTTCTTCTGTCCCCACGTCCAGGTTTATTTAGCTGGGCTGCAGGGCTCTGCCGCTCCGTGAGGGGCTCCTCGTTTCCGGTCCGCGCACGCCTGCCCATACACACAGCCCAGCTCCCACACACTGAAAACCACGTGTGAGCCCTGCTGGTGCGCAGGGATCCCCCTCGATCCGTTTTCCTCTTCAAGTCTGTCGTCTTCTTTAAAAACCAGTTACACAAAAACGCCAGAGTTCTTCGACGAATGCCAAAGTTCGTGGGTAAAAGTTTGATAATAAACAGGATACTTATTTATATCCCAAACTGCTTATGAGTTATGAAAGGAAAAATACCGACTTTACGAAAAAGAAGCCTGATTTACGGTATCTTGGCCAAGTTAGAAACATCCACAAGATGACCCGAACGAGCCGCAGTCACGCTGCTGCTGATGGGAGACCCCACCCCCGCGGCCGTCCAGACGAGACAGCGACCGATCGCAGAGAACAGACGTCAGGCGAGAACTGACCTGTGGCCTTAAGAAAGGACGGGGTGTCAAGGAGCACAAAGAAAGCCGGAGGAACGGTCCAGTTAGGAGAAGCTGGGAAGACAAGCAAACATGTGAAATCATCATCCTGGGATGGGAGCGGTCATGAGGAATTTGTAATGTGAGCTGGGCGCGAACCACGGATGGGATGTGTCCGCGTTACATTCC
Source organism: Enhydra lutris kenyoni (assembly GCF_002288905.1). Taxonomy (NCBI): domain Eukaryota; kingdom Metazoa; phylum Chordata; class Mammalia; order Carnivora; family Mustelidae; genus Enhydra; species Enhydra lutris. The sequence goes on along the minus strand of NW_019154146.1, from coordinate 737,897 downwards.
CTGACCTTTATAACCACGGTCTGTGTTCGTAAGAGGAGGTCACTGCTCTTAGGAAATGCATCCTAATGTGTTCAGACATAAAGGGGAAATTTCTCCAACACACCAGTCATGGTTTCGAAAAACAAATTTATATACTCACAATCCAACAGAAACATATGCAAGCCATATGTATAATTTAAAATTTTCTAGAAGCCACACTAAAAATAAAAACAGATGATTTAATTTTGATATTTCACTTAACCCAGTATATAAAAATATTATTTCAGCATGTAATCAATATAAAATTAATGAAAGAATTTATATCACTGTACCAAGCCTTTAAAATCTGATGTGTTTTACATTTATAGATTGTCTCAATTTGGACGAGCCAAATTTCAAGTGCTGACTAGCTACATGCAGAGAGATTAAGAGAGAAGAGAGGGATAAACAGTAAGTTAATTAAAAATAATATAAAATGCGCTGAAAAGAAATAAAAAATTTTTAAAAAAATAAATAAAAAATAAAATGGGGATCACTGTACTGTTCCAGACAATAAAGTAAATGTTTCTTACCTCATCAAAAAAATATAATAATAATAATATAAAATAAAATTGTTATTAATCTTGGTAAAAACTATAAAGAATGTTCAAGCATTATTCTTATAGTTTTCCTAAAAGTTTCAAACAACATCACAATTTTAAAATTATAATAAAAATTAAGTAACAATAAATTATGGTTAAAGAATACAATTTCATGCCAATACATTTTAAGTCTTAGTGAATGAACAAATTCTAGAAAGGAATCTTCCCAAAATGAATCTAAAACATTATTTAAAGCCAGAAAAATCCTTCCATGTGGTAGCAGTTCCTAAGCTTTTTGCTCTCCGTACCCCTTCACGCTCTTAAAATTTACTACTGAGAACCACAAAGACCTTTTGTTTACGGGGTTATATCCACCAATATTTAGCAAATTATCATTAAAAGTGAGAATTTAAAAACACATTTATACCCGAATTCATCCAACAGTGGTAAGTCCATTACGTTTTTACATAAATAACCTGTTCTACGGAAAATAACTCTATTTTCCAAAACAATAGTAAGTCCCATGAGACGAGCACGGTGACCTCATCAGTGTCTCACCCAGGGTGGGGGGGGAGAAGGCAGCGGGTCCTCCCGCGCTCAGGCCGCGTGTTGCTCTAGGCGGCGCCCACCTGGGCAAGGACCGTCCGTCACTGTCCTTCCGGCACCCGCACTAACCCTGTCGGACGCTGCTCCGGACTGGGGGAGCGTGTGTCCTGGAGGCCGCGGTCGTGGGATCTGAACCGCCCGCGCGTTCTCTCCCGCGAGGCCGCGGCCCCCCCGCCCCCCCCCCCCCGTGCCCGCTCCCGCACAACCACCGTCGTCACACGGAGAACGCCGCATGCTCGGCGCCGCGGGCCTCCAGCGCGGACACGGGACACTGCGCGGCGTCAGAGCTGCGCGGCCCGCCCCAGCCGCAGGCCGCAGAGACGCCCCAGGACATCGGCTGTCGCTGAGAAAGCTTTTGGCAAAAGCCACCGCACATCGTGATGAAAGTGATGAATGAAGACTCCACGGCGCCGGCAAAATGGTAACAGCGAGCATCACGGGTAACGTGGGGGACAGAGCGCTCCGGCCTGGGGACACCGGGGCGCTGTCCACACCTACTCGGCCCGGTGCCCAAAGCCCCGACGACGGCAATACAGCAAGAGTGAGACCCAATGATGTGCGTGTTGGGGGGAAGAAAACGCTCCATCTCTGAGGATGACATGACTGTCTACGGAGAAAATCCCGAGGACTACCAAAAAAACAAAAAAAAAATCCACAAAAAACAAGCCACAAAAAGCAACCCCTAGCACGTGACCAAAGTCACATCATACAGAATCCCACCTCATCTCGTACACGGACACTTGAGGAAACCAATGTCAGAAACGGCATCATTTACAACTAAAGAAAATTATATACCAGATACACCTTTCAAAAGCCTGTGCAGTGCGAATGACACCACGTAGACAAAGGCAACCGAACGCCAGCATAGGGAGAAGGACACACCTATCCACGCGTCGGCAGACTCATCACGGGGACCCGGTGCCACACGTAGCCCCTGCCGCCCCCGCCCCATGCCCTCCTGCCTTCCATGCGCACCGGAGCGGAGCTTCCGCGGGTCCCCGGGTCAGGAGCTGCCGCATCCTGAGGACAGTTTTCGGACGAATCCCTGGCCGCCGTGTGCCCCGAGTGCCGAGACCTCGTGGTGTGCACTGCCTCTGCCCCGAGATGGCCAGCATTGACCTCCAGCTCTCGGCTGTTCCTCGCGCGCCAAGGTGAGCAGATGGGTAACCGTGCGCAGCGGGAAGGTCATCCTAGGACACGTTTCTATCCCGCTCCCAAATGGCCAGAGTTGGCACGGACTCATTGAAATCCCATTTGTGAATTCTTCCCCCTGAATTAAGAGGCGTACAGAGTTTTCCCATCCGAAGTGGCAGAGGACACGAGAGCATGAAGGTGAGACCCTTGTGAGCATGAGGCCAATGTGTCTCTGTCCAGCCGGATATTCCCTTCATCGGTACGGAAGCTCTGACGTCCTCATCCGGCGGGGAGCACAGGGGCACAGAGCACGTACAGTGAGCCCTCAGCGGTCAGCTGACAGGGGTCATCAGTATCACAGGTAATAAAGAACATGCTTAACATTTTGTGTTAATTGCTAATTTCAGGGCAAGTGGAAGAATTTACTGGGATTTAAAATACAAAGAATTTAAAGAATCTTAGATACAAGGAATTGTCAATCTCTTGCAGAAGTGGGTGAAGGAGTTCACAACAGCAACTTTCAGGCTGAAATCAGTAGCTGAATGTTCTTTAGGACGTCCCGTCTCGTGGCCTCTCACGGGCTCCGGCACGGCTCTAAGGCCGAGGTGACCCCTGAGCGTGCACAGCGCGGTCTAGTCACGTGGCACACGCACCCGACTCATGAAACTGCCTTCCCGGGGGACCTGGGGCACCGCTTCCAGCCCACGGAGCGGTTTTGCAAAGTCAACATCTCATCTCAGTGGAGAACAGAGCTCCAGCTAATCAGCTCCAGAAGCAGGCAAGGGCCTATATTTTTGTTAGAAATAAACACTGTTGTCATGATGATTGCTTAAAATTTTCAAGAAAGCAATTCCAGAACACAGTGATCCGAAGCGGCGCTGAGTCCTGAAGTCGTGGCCCGATGACATCAAGGCATGGCGCTCGGGGAGCCCTGCCTGGGATTCAGAGCCCGCAGCAGCCCTGGGGCCCCAGTGACCCAGCACGGGTTCCAACTCACAAGCACCTTATTCCGGAAGTTCGGTCTGGGCACTGGATCTAATTTCAGAGCAATTATCAAGAAGAAACTTAAAAGAGACTTTAAAACGTGAACTATTGCTTCTAGAAGAGTGTCTGATGTCCCCCATGAATTACACCTACACTAAGTGTCTTGTAGACAGGCAGAAGGTCCACTGATGATTTCTGAAAGGGAACCGGTCCAGGCCTGCAGATCCCTCTGCCCCGGGGTTGCCTCAAGCAAAAGGGTCCCTTAGCAAACCGTGTAGTGGCCGTGGAGGACCCGAGGACAGCACCACAAAGACCACCAGAGCATGGGCTGTGCACGCCGTGGGGAACACGTCGACACGCCCGCCCCCATGTGCAACCCCCCTGGGGACCGGCCCGTGAACAACCCATCCTTGACACCCTGCTCCGTGTGCTTCCCCACTCGGGATCAGCCTGTGGTCGCAGGCTCCCGTCCACATCCAAGCAGTTCAGCCCTCGGTGATGAGAGCGCACTGGCAAATCCTTATTTTCAACGTGATTCACTGTTGAAACATGTGAGCAGAGGCCAGAACTGCCATCTGGGCTCATGTGACATCTAAACACAGGACCCTCTGCTGTTCTCTTCTCCAGTCGTGGTTTTAGGAAAAGCACTTTGAAGTTGGGTTTCTGGGTCACTGTGGTGGTTGCATACTTCTTCCCTCCCCACCTCGCTCCCTCCTTCCTCCTTCCCTTTCCTTCCTTCCTCTCTTCCTTTTCTTCGTTCCTTCCCTCTACTCCTTCCTTCTCTGCCTTCCTTCCTCCTTCCCTTCCCTCCTCCCTTCCTTCCCCTGGAAAGAGGGACTTCAGTTTCCATTTCAGGCCTCTTTCTTCTTTAACAGTGATGCTGAGCCTTCGTTGGAAACACCTAACTAGTTCTTTACAACATCCTCTGGCCGAGTCTAACCTTCTCCGCGTGCCGCGGCCGGACGAGCTGGCTCGTCTGAACTAACACCAGGTTCCACTAACAGTTTTGTGCCTCTGCTGTCACGTGTCAAGGACAGAGTTGGGGTCACGATACGTGGCTTCTTCAGCTGTCTCTAGTTCTTATGTCACAGTAAAATCATTTTGCAATTCTACTTCAATTTGCTGTAGTTTATTCTACTGTTTATTTCATTTTCTGAATGCCCACGGCCCGTGAAAATCGGGTTGTTTGGGGCTTCCCCTCTGAGAGTACAGGGCAGCAGCTGGCTCAGGCATTTCCTCCTCACAGATGGGAGTCGTGGAAAGCCGGCGCCGAGCAAGCGTGGGGCTTCTGCCTCCGAGTCTGACGTGCTTGTCCTGGAGATCCCAAGGGAGGCTCCCGTGTTGCCTGAGCACCACGCGGCCTTAGGAGCCTTGACACACACACGTGGAAGTGGCCATGCAGGGTTCCCGAGGCGGGTGGTGGGTGGGACCCACGTGTAGGCCTCGCCTGGCTGGGCCACGTGGTTAAGACACCGGCCTCGGTTCACCTCTGAACACATCCGCGTGACTGTCAGTGGGTGGGGACAGGACACAGGACAGAGGGCCAGCCTGGGCACACGGAAACTCCTTGCAGGTGGTGCGCACCCCAGCACCCGGCGTGCATAAATGCCAACAGTCACGTTTCACTGGAAAGTATTAAATTCTCACTTAAGGATCCCTGCCTCGTTCTCTGGTACTTCTCACCAGAGCCCCTTTCTGCATTTTTCTTCACTGACACGGTCTTTCCTCCGTTTCTCCTGCCTGATCCTGGGTGCCTTCCCGCCGCCTGCCAGCGGGCACCAGTGCGTGAGAGGAGCTGGCAGGCGGGGAGCTTGCCGGGGCAGGTGTTGTACGCAGAGCGCCTCGAGCCCCTTTAGAACCACCCTGAGAACGGGCCACGCCCGCTTCGGATGCAGAATAGTCAGCAGGTGAGTGTCTTCGACGGCGAACAGCCAGTACCCCAGCCCGACACATGCAAACTCAAACAGGAAGCCGTCCGCCTCTGGGGATGACACGTGATCGGAGCCTTGACTGCCATGGGAGCCTCCACACCTGCCCCGGCCCAAGCTCCCCAGATGGCAGGATGTGGCTGTGCTCCTGGGGACGGCGGCACTGCTGTGAGCGGGGAGCCTGCCGATGAGAGCCCGTCCTGGGGTGTGTGGTCCTGGCACCAGGAGTCGCACCGCAGAGCCCAGAAGTGGGCCAGACAGGAAGTCCGGGTCTTGGTGACAGGGCAGATGCCGGAACGTGCTATGAGCCTCGCCACACTCTGGGTCCAGGAACAGAAAAACCAGCTTCCTGACACCCCTCTAGCTCCAAACACTGTCGTTCCAGTCCCACTAAAATGGAACAGGAACAAACAAATCCTAATCCTCTGAACCCACAAACCAATCACCAAGAGGAACGCTCTTTCCCAGCTAAGGAAATCTCAGAAATTCCACAGCCAAGTCCACGCACCTGAGGCTAGAACATTATCCCAGCAGCCGTTCTCCCCACGGAAGAGGGGGAACCAGACCTTGACTGCTCCGAGGCGACTGATGAAGCCCACGCGAGTGTCCAGACCGGGGACCGAGCCGTGAAGGATCCGGAGCTCACACTGTCCAGCGCCGGCAGCCGTGACCTACAAGAGGGTGCCCGGGAAGCGGGTTACGCGGTGACCGTGACCACTCAAGTCCTGGAGGTTGAGGCATTACCGGCTAGACGGCCAGCACAACGGCTGAACTACATGCCCTCGTCCAAGCCCTCACCCTCAGCGAAGACACGCGAGTCAACCTCCACAGGCCTCTGAGTGCGCCTTTGCTGCTGGGCACATACACGGGGCCGTCCGCAAGGAGGGGGCCCTCCTTACTGCCGCGGGAAAGCTATCAACAACAAGGGAGATACTAAAACTCCTCCAAGCCATCTGGCTTCCAAGGGAAGTAGCAATTCTGCACAGTAAGGGACCCCAGAAAGGAGACGACCCCATAGTGCGGGGAAACCATCCGGCAGATGCGGCTGCCAACACTCCAGCCGGTGAGGACGCGGAGCCCTCCTTGGCGACGGCACTGACAGCCCTGGGAGAAGTCCCTCCACCCAGTTACTCGGACAAAATGGGCCACGGCTGAGGGGCCCACCCGGACTAAAAAGGGATGATGGGTGATGCCAGACGGGCACACCTTCATCCAACAACAGGAGGGCATCTAGTCAAGGAACACCGCCGGCTCATCCACCTGGGGAAACGGCAGCAGCCGCACCCCCACCCCCACCCCAAGGGGCTCTCCTGCATCTGCCGGCAGCCAGCGCTGTGCCGAGCGACCGGCACGCAATGCACGACCTGCGCTAGACACGACGCTCGGCCTGCGCCACGGCCCCACCAGGGGTCCAGCGGAGGAGGGGAGCAGCCCCGCTCGGAGATCTGGACAGAGACACAGACGGGCAGCCGAGGAGGGGCCCTGACGTCACCTGGTGATAACGTGCACGTACTCTGGACGAGTCCAGGCCTTCCTGACCAGAACGGAGCAAAGCCGGAAGCAGCCGAAGTCCTCGTGTGGGAGGTCGTGCCCCGGTTCGGCCTGCCATCGACCACGCACAGTGACGACAGGCCTGCACGTGTAGGAGACGATGTCCAGTCTTGACCGTCTCTCAGCATCACCTGGAGGCTCCGCATCACCCACCGGCCCTGACGCTCAGGGAAAGGAGAGCAAAGGAACCACACCCTCAAGGGGACCCTGGCAAAGTCTGCTCGGGAGACTAATCTCCCACGGCCAGACCCGCCACCCTGCGTGCCCACTGCACCCCTGGGATGCTAGGTTTCTCCCCTTTCAGATTAGTGTGTGGACGGCCTCCCCCATGCCTAGAGAGCCTTCCTGGAAACGTACATCAGACTGGGGATAAAAAAAAAAAAAGACAACTTCAGGCCCTGGGGCCACTCTGAATAAATGACAAAGGTGACCACCGAGAGCCCCGATCTCCTCAGGGCCCCAGGTGCACTCCTTCCAGCTGGAGACTCAGTCCGGGTCAAAGACTGGAAAAGGGACCCCCGCAAACCACAGTGGACAGGGCCCCACACTGTTTTCTAACCACTCCCACTGCCCTGAAGGTCTCCGGTGTCCCCCCACGGGTCCTCCACTCCAGAGCAAACAAAGCCCGTCACCTGGACGAGGAGCCACACCAGTGACAGTCCCGCCAAATCCCGCAGACCCGCTCTGGCTTCGCCTTCAGTGAGACCCCACGATGGACGGACACCTGCGTGCTGCGGTGCCCGGTTCCCACCGGTACGGCACCCCTCCTCCTGGGGGTCAGAATCTACACTGTTGCACCTTCGACTGGACTTTTCCCCAGAGACTTGCCATTGTTACTGTTTACTGGGTGACCCTACGGGGCTCTACCGCCCTTACCTGTCCACAGGTTTTACCGGCTGTCGGGCTGCCACGATGGCACCCTCTAAGGCCGTGGACCCACCACGGCCGGCCGCCTGCTGTCTGCTCCCGGGCACACTGCAGCACGGTCTTCCCGACCCCGGGCAGTCCTGGCCTTCTGTGACCCGGTGCGCCGGTCCTCCTCACGGCCTTCAGCTTGCCCGACCCAGCAGGGGGCGGACACCCCCAACGACAACCCTGCAAGCTCGTCAGTCTCTCCCCTGGTCTCTGTCCTCCCTGGAAGCGACGTCCCACTTACATGCAAGACCTCCTGGTCGCCCCCGACGCTCCCTCACAGCCATTCCCCTTTTCGTGAGCCTGAGGCTGTGTCGGGAGCGCCCTGGGCGCCGCCGACGTCAGTCCCTGGGCCGGTGCCGGGGCTAACGCGACCGCGCACGGCGGACGTTCGGCCCTCCCTGAGCCCGGCCTGGCCTGACAGCGCCAGCCCGATCCGCCGGCTTCCCACTCCTCTGAAACCGGCTGGCGGCCGCGCAGCGGGACCTCGTCTCTGCGCTGACCGGCCGGGGGCGTCGGAGGAGCCCTAACCCAGCGGCAGGCGGGAGTCGGTCGCGGTGGGAAGCACTCCGGCAGACAACTGGGTGGGATTCCCCCCGGTCTGGCCCCTCCTCACAGCAGCACGTGGTCCTCGTACTCAGAACGCCCTGACCAGGTAATGACCGCACAGACTGCTGAGACCAGACGCCTCGGTCCTCCCTTACTGTCACCCCAAGGAAACGAAGACAACGACCTTAAACTCGGTGTCTGGAGGGGACTCAAAGGGGATGAGAAGGGAAATCTGCCTTCTAAGGTGGCCGGCCGATCCAGCAGGGAGATCCCAGTCCCGGTGCCAGGGCCATTCTAGGTTGTCCCTCCTGTCCCCCGGCCGCGGCCACCAAGAAGTGGCACAGACACGGAGTAAAAGCGTATAAACTCCTTCCTTTGTCTGTGCTCGGGGCTCAGACCTTGGGAGACGACCCCTCTGAGCCGGCCAGCGTTACACAAACCTCCATCCTCCAGGGTCTCCCAGGGCGGCTTGCCTCTTCCGTCAGGACTGGAAGAACCAGTCCAGGTTCCGTGACAGGACGAGCAGGAGCCCTGGTCAGCACCTCGGCCACAACCGTCAGGACCTGACCCGAGGACACAGCTGGCCATGCCCAGAGAGTGAGAACAGACGTTTTGGGACGCTGTGTTTTCGCCTGCACTTGCTCCTCAAACAACCTGGGGCTTAGGGACGCCAAGCCGTGCGTGTCAGAACACCACACGTAACCTTTGGCGCCTCGAAACCTTTAACAACAGAGAGCCTGCCATCGGGCAGAAGCCCTCTTGGCGCACAGTCTGCGCCACACACCTTACACCCGAGCGTTCACGACAGAGTCAGCTGGCGAAAAGGACCGTCACGGCCACAGCCACGTGGAAGAGAACGTGTGTTTACGGGACACGCTGTTGTGATCGGGAAACCCGCCTCCAGGGGGACCCGCAGAGCTCGCCCCGCGTTGTGCGGCTCAGCGCGCCGTCGGGGAATAGCAGGAGGCTGACCACACTGAATGAACCGCTAAGTATGAACACGAACAATGAACGACCCCTAAGGAAACACAGCGAATGTCCCCGCAGGCTTCGGCCTGGCAAGAGTTTCCAGACAGGCCAGAAAGTAAAATTCACTCTTCATAAAAATCCCACACTTAACGTTTTTTAAGGGATGTTACAACACAAATAGACAAACCACAGATTAGGGGAAACACGGGCAACACATACGCCTCTGAGTATCCGGAACGCACTTCCTAAAGTTCTTCAGCGGGGGCCCCTGGCTGGCTCCGTGCGGCACCTGACTCTTCGTTTCAGCTCGGGTCAGGATCTCGGGATGGTGGGATCCAGCCCCCATCGGGCTCCGTGCTCGGCGGGGGCCTGCTGAGGTGCTCTCTGCCTCTGCCCCTCCCCACCTCACGGACACACATGCACTCTCTCGCAAATAAGTAAACCTTTAAAAATAACAAGTAAAAAGTTCTACTACTCAATAGTAATGATGAACAGTTAAAAACAGGCCTATAATCACAGGACACAGTGTTCGATATCAGGCATTGTTAAGGAAATGCAGGGATCCTGGGGGGAGTGAATGGCACATACTCTAGAAGGTTCTGAGCCTGCACCTGCCCCACAGCCGTGCCCCCATCTGCTTGCTCAGGAGAAAAGGGAACACGTCTCCACACAGACAACACCTGCACCAGAAGCAGCTTTAGTCCTGAACGCCCAAACTGGAAACACCAGAACCTCCTTGGCTGACCCAACGGAAAAGCTCTCCATCATGTACAGGAGGGACCACCAGGACACCCAGCAGCACAGAAAGGGTCCCCTTGCCTGGCACTCCAGAAAAGACAGACCAGGCTCTGGGGCAGATGCTGGGACACTGTTTGCTCTGGGCCATGGAAGGTGCCAGTGAAGGGGATGTCCTGTGTCTGGAGTAGCGTGGGTCCCAGGGACACGTGAGCCGGGTCACGGTGACTGTGACCACCACCCACCTACGAGAGGGGCAGAGCCAGCCTCTGACGTGACTCTGAGCACACTATCAGCGCAACTGTGACAGCACGGTCCACACCGGCTGCCTCCACCTTCAGTCTTGCCATTTTAATTCTTTTTTAAAGATTTTATTTATTTATTTGACAGAGGTCACAGGTAGGCAGAGAGGAGAGAGACAGGTGCACCGCCGAACCTAAGAACTGGTCAGGCCGGGTCCGGCGAGGCCTTGCCACTGAATGACAGACGTGGGTCTTCTGGGGGAAGTGGGTGGAAGTCAGTGGCTGCAACCCGGGTATGAGCCTCTGCGCGCAAAGGGTCTCAGGTCAGGAGGCTAGCTCAGCCGCAGACACCCAGTACACAGCTCCCAGGTAACCCAGAGCAGATTCTCCAGGCATGACCAGAGGCCCAGCTGCACCAAAATCCGACAACCTTGTGAACGTTCACTTTCCAGCCTCTTCCATGCATCAGTGAAAATGGAACATCCAGGACAGGGGCCAAAATACCCTGGTATTTCCAGAAACACTCCAGCAGACCTTGGCGCAAGCACATTTTGCACACGGCATTCCCCAACATCGTACTCGTGCAGAGTGCGCGAGCCGTCAGTGTACAGCCGACAGGCTGTTCGTCTGGACCCTCGCTGGCCAGAGGGAAGTCACTCGCCTCTGAGTCCTAGAGTAAACCCTGCACCGACGGTGCGCCCTGGCTGTCTTCCACGTGGCGCACAGACAGCGAGGCGCTCTCCATGTGCTGGGGGAGCCCTGACAGACCCAGAGGGCTTCACAGCTCAGCCTCCTTCCCCTGCTGCTCAACACTCTGTCGGCAGCCCGAACGGAACCAACGCCTTACCTGGGTTTCATCTTAAGCATCGCCTGCACAGGTTATGCCTGCGTTACAGTGGAAGGTCGAGTTCTGGTACAGTATTTGGCTCTTAGAGAAAATTACTTGAACACTAAACAAGTAATATGACAAAAGCCGGCTTCATCTTCAAGTCTGTGTTAAATTTAAACTTACAGTTTTGCTGTTGACTCTCGTAGATTCTGCAGAACGGTTTCCGAAAGGAAGGTACTGGGACTCTTAGGTTCTTAGGAACGAAAGGAGCTTTCGTGATGTGGCCTGATGAGGTGGGCAGGAAACGTCTGGGAAGGACACGGCTTCAGAACTAGAACCTCGTATGTGAAAGCGAAGTTGAAAGCTCGCGGTGAAAGAAAAGAGCGTGATCGCCGTATCGACAAAAACAGAACATCCTGCCCACCACGGAACAAAGTCTCGTGGTAGAACTCCGTTCTGGTGCGCGAATCCAGGACGGAAAACGCTGCTCGTGCCCGAGCCTCCCCAGGCAGGAGAGCGCGGCCTCCGCTCCCACGTCTGTGGCCGCAGCTCCAGCCTCTCGTCTCTCCCGGGCCCCTCCCTGGGGGCACCCTGACCTCCATCTGCGTCTGCACACAGAACCATGGTTGTGTCGTGCGGGGCACGTTGGGCTGACGTCAGCTCCACAGAGCGCAGACCACACAGCACAGCATCCGCTCAAGAACGTTGGCTTGTCAGCGTCTTCATGCCTCAGTTTCCCCATCTGCACCATGAAGAGAACTCAGTTCCCACTTCCTAAGAATGTGATTAAAGTACAAGTAAATGCTTACGATGAACTCAAACCTTTTTTTTTTTTTTTTGTCTCCAGGTAAAAGATGGTCGCAGCTGTGTAGCCAAGAAAGGACGTTCTAAACGAGCTCCACCGCAGTGCGCACGTGGGGAGCAGCACATGGCATCAGAGGCCAGATGATCACTGAGTCAACGCCTTGTGGGTTTGAATCCAGAGGTCGCCCTGCAGCCGTCAGCCACCCGTCCAGCACACGTGGATCACCAAGGCAGCCTCGCAGCTGCACACGCGTCTCCTGTACGCACACTTCGTGTGACACAAAATGAAGACCATGTACACACAGTCACAGGAACCACCATGCTCGCGCGCACACACGCACACTCACGCGCACTCGGAGTCCTGCGCTGTCCCAGGCCTGTCTGTGCAGAAGAAAGCGACTGCAGAACCACAGAATCACCAAGTTCAACCACCGAATTTTAGAGAGAAGAAAACCAGGGCTCCAGCAGTGTAACGTGGGATGACGTGGCGAACACACAGGCTTTGGCGTTATTAGGTCTCTGCAGGAGGTAACTACCAAGTTCTGTACGGACAAGGGACGTGCACTGCGAGGACGCGTGACTCGCCGCCCCGAACGCCCAGCTGCACGCGTGCGGTGACCGCTCTCCGGGCCCCTGTGCAGCCCCCCAAGTTAACAGAACAGGGACTTGCACACAAAAGCCAGGAAAAGTGAAGACGTGGAAAAACCGAACAAAATGGATTTACTTGCAGAGGGAGGCAGGAAATGGAGATGACTCAAATGGGCCAATCCAGAACAGATAAGACAGAGGTTTAAACGTGATCTTATCAATAATCTCATCCAATGGGGGGCATCTGGGTGGCTCCATCGGTGAAGCGTCTGCCTTCGGCTCAGGTCGTGATCCCAGGATCCGGGGATGGAGCCCCGCGTCGGACCTGAGTGGCCCCTTCCCGTGCTCGTGCTCCCTCTCTCTCTCACTCTCACTCAAATAAATAAATAAAATCTTTCAAAAAATTAATAATCTCATCAAATGGAACCACAGAACACACCAACTGAAAGGCAGAGACAGTCAAATGGGTTAAGAGAACGAAACAAAACTTAGTATCTATGAGAAATGCACTGAAAATAAATGACCCAAGTGGGTTAAAAGGAAACCGAACAGAAAACACCATCCTAACAGTAATCACGAGAGAGATGGAGTGGCTCCCTTCAGACCAAAGCACACTTCACAAGCGAAGACAGCCAGAGAGCAGGGCCGTCCTGCCCTAACAAACAAGCTTCCACACGCTTGCGGCAAATAAGCTGGCATCATGGCGAGAAGGAGGGAACCCACAGTTCTGGACGGACGGACCGCGAGACCGCTCTTGCCGGCTGATAAAGACACAACGAGCGACGGCCACCCGCCCCCAGCAGACTTGGGCCCTGAACCCCGGTTCGGTGGCTTCAGGTCACGCTGTGCCTGGTCTCCACATGTCATTAAAGGACAGATCTCAGGGGCACCTGGCTGGCTCAGTGGGCTAAGCTGCAGGGTCCTGGGATGGAGCCCCGCATCGGGCTCTCTGCTCAGCGGCGAGCCTGCTTCCTCCTCTCTCTCTGCCTGCCTCTGCCTACTTGTGATCTCTGTCTGTCAAATAAATAAATAAAATCTTTAAAAAAAAAAAAAAAAAAAGGACAGGTCTCAGGAAAGTCCCCACACACTTGGGAACAGAACAGGACATGTTTGGATAACCCACAGACCAGTGTGGAAATCAAAGGAGACTAGAAAGTGTCTTGAACTAAATGAGCGCATCCAAACGGGGACGCGTGCACGGCGGGATCTGGAGGGAGCGCACAGCACCCTGCCCCGTGCGGGCACAGACGGTGGCCTGCCTCCACCATGGCCTGTGGGCCGGCGAGGGCGGGTGACAGGGGTTGGGGGGGCACTGGCAGGGCAGGCCTGGAGACAAGGGCCCCAGAAGGAAGCATCCGTGCCATCTGCTAGAGGCGAAGGAAGGCAGGGAGGGCACCAGAGAAGACACAAGGCGGCGTGGGATGGACTGGACCACAGGTGGTGGCGGTGAGCACCGTGTGGGTGGAGGACGGCCCTGCGCATGGCAGGCGCGTGTGGACTGGGGACGTGAAGGGGGAGAGTTGCATGTGGCAGGGCTGTGTGCGGAAGGGGGTCAGAGGGCATGTGGCAGGGCTGTGTGCGGAAGGGGGTCAGAGGGCATGTGGCAGGGCTGTGTGCGGAAGGGGGTCAGAGCATGTGGCAGGGCTGTGTGCGGAAGGGGGTCAGAGGGCATGTGGCAGGGCTGTGTGCGGAAGGGGGTCAGAGGGCATGTGGCAGGGCTGTGTGCGGAAGGGGGTCAGAGGGCAGGAAAGGCCGCACGCGCTGAGATGACAGTGAAGTTTCCTGTGGAAAACCTGCACTCACCGCGCGGTCCACCACAGCCCCCAGAGTGGCCATGACTCCGTCCATTCCGGAGGGCAGCGTGGGGACCGTCACTGACTCAAAACAGAAACCGGAACAGAGCCTGCGGAGTGGCAGGTGCTGGGGGAGGGGGAGGTCGGTCAGTCTCTCTGCACCGAGGGGACCCCATGGGCTTCTCCCACACAAACCAGCCTCTGCTGACGGGGACACAGCACCAGCTGACCAAACTGATTTTCCACTGAAAACGTCAAGCACGATTGAAAAACAAACCATCATATTCAAGAGTGGAAGGGGCGAGCACAGACCTGCTTCTTCACGACAGAGCAAAGGGAGAGAGACGGAGAGAGACTGTTAAAAGAAGCAGAGAAACAAAACCCTTTTTCCTTTCAATATGGTTTTTAAGGACTGAGCATAATCAAAATACATTATTTTCTTATTTTAAAATTTAAAGTCCAAACCATGAAGATAAGATTTATCAAGCTCACTGTTTGGCTTAATTTGGTGATCCCTGAGTCCACATGTGAAGGAGTTTGAAGGAGTCACCCAGGCCAAAGTGGGGGTGGGGGCAGGATGGGGGCGGGGCAGGGGTTGGGGCATGGGGGAGGGGTTGAGAGAGAACCCGCTTGCCGGAGAACTTCGGAAGAGCCACGTGTGAGACACGACTTCGCAGCTCACTGCAAAGACCACGAGGCCTCCGCAGCCCAGGGCCCCTGTGTCCACTCCTGTCCACACGGCACCCGGTGCTGGACAGGTGACTAGCTCTTCCTGTCCCGGGCGGTCATGGGGGGTGCCACGAGGACCAGACACGCGGATGAGAAGGCAGAGGGCAGCCGGCGTGGCGCCTGCACTCCGGCCTGCGTGTCAACACAGTGCACAGGGCTGGAGCCTGGTGTCCTGCGCGTGGCCGGAGCGCATGCAGCCCCCCAGCCTGAGGACACCACGGTAGCCGCCTGCTCCCCAGCCTGGTTCTCCGGTCCTGACTCTCGCCACAGTCCACGTCGTGCCTCACAGCCCAAGACGCAGAGGGGAGGCTGGGGAGGCGGGAGGGCACCCAAGGACTCCCACACGTGGAAGAGCCCCTGACGGCACTGCAGTCCGGCCCGCGACCGCCGCGGCCCGTGCTCTCTCCTGCTCACCCGAAGCCCACCTGAGCTGCTGGAGTGTTTTCTGCAACAATCACGTGCGTGTTAATGAACGGTCTATTTGAGTTCCACGCTCAAAAACATAAGAGGAAAGGCCATTCTCCACGAAGCACTCGTAAGGCAACAATCCCAGAGAGGTGCTCTGCTTGGAGAAGAGAAAGCCAGCCGGTGTCCCCAGCAGCAGGTGTCAGCGGCCAGCAGAGATGCGTGTGTCCCCATGAGCACAGCGCCAACACTGACTGCTCTGTTTCTACCGGGACATGAAGGCCGATTCCTAAAGGCAAGGTCTATTTTTTTTTTTTTGGTAAAATTTTATACTAAGATGAAACTTCGCTCTCCATCAGTCCTCAAGGAGACAGACCTTTAATATTCAGTTCCACGTGATGTCCTAAATTAGGAACACTGGCGTGAATTGATACTCTAAGTAAGACAGAACACCGGGGACCCTGGTCTACTTCTGTTTATTGTAAGGGGGTCGGTCACTAACTTTCATTGACTAAAAATACCTCACCGGATATTAAAGGTCTAAAATACGTATTTATTTCCTTCCTGACTTTAAACGGTGAAGAAACGATTTCCCTCCATGGTATGTGTTCACAAATTGCACAACCGCTAGAACGTTCTGGGGACAACCGCTAGAAGCCATCCACTTCCTGGAACGGAGCCGTCGCCAAGGACCTCAGCGTTAAGAAGCGAGTTCTGCAGACCAAGCACCATTTTCCCATTTGCTGACAGCATCAGTTCCGCTGTTACTTCTATTACCGATCTTTCTTCAACAGCCTGGTTCTGTTCGAGACCGACCGCACATGGAGAGGGACCCTTTCATCAGTGCCAAACGGAAGAAACGTTCTGTAATATCCACAGTAAGACCCCAATCACGCTACAACGCTCAGCATCATTGGGAGACCGCTGGAGAACACCCAGCTCTGTCTGGGCAGAACCGACCGCCAGGGGAGCACAGGCGTCTCCTCTGGCCGGGGGGCCCCAGCAGGTGTCCGTGCTCCACAGTGACCTCCTGCCTCCCCGGAGAAGGCGCCTGCCACGTCCGTGCTCATGGCCCCTGAGAGGATCCTCCCTGCACTCCCGGCCTTTGAACGGGCTACACAAGAAGAAAATCCAGAACGGTTTCGATGATGACCACTCTGTCCTGCCATTCGCCGAGATGAGTGCGTGCACCCCGCCGGGACTTACAGACGTGACTCTGTAGGTTCACCTCACACAGCAATGGGCTTGGGGGTCAGGGCTTCGCCCTGAGTTAGAGCGGTGTGGAACCGCACACACCTCCCGTCCAGAGGACAAACAGCTCTGCCAAATGGCTGTCCTTCTCCCGACACAGCTGAGAGAGGGAGTAGGCCACACAGTGCCGGGGTCATGACCTCAAGCCCACACCCCACCACTGTGCCTTGCAGGGCTCAGGAAGCTTCCTCATAAAAGGCAGCGATGTCTGTGACCAAACGCAGAATGACGTCACCACGGAAAAGGGGAAGATGTGTCCTGTTTAATGAACGGTAGATGTCTTCAGCGCCGCTTTAGTGACCTTCAAATCCTGAACCGAGTGTAGGCCACGAACTCCCAGAAGCCACCATGCACGCCACTTTCTCAAGACTGAGCTACGGTTAAGGCCATGCGGGACCGTTGTCGGGCTTTGTGTCAGCTGTGGTGGCAGAAGAGCTCCGCCAGCTACCGCGGTCTCAGCTCTGCGTGCGCCCCGCGGGCAGCCCCCGCACGGCGGGCTTGACCCCACGCGGCGCCCAGACCCCCGCCTTACCTGGACCACGTCCTCGCGCCCCCGCAACTGCAGACTCTCCAGAGGGGCCACGGGAAGGAAGGACTCGGCGTCATGCCTTTTCACTCTCATCTCCACAGCAATGCTGGAGATTGGTGGTTCATTCTGACTCTTTAAAATTACAGCTCAATTTATTAAAGACTCTGATATTAAGATCTAGTTTCCTTAAGCTCATTCGATTTAATATCTATTTATTATATTTAGAAATCGAGTAAATGTTAATATTCACAAGCAAAGTACCTTCCTTTTGTGTTAAACCTACTCATGATGAACAGATTAAAAATCTTCAGGCAATGAATTAAGTTTATGAGGGTTTTGGAGTGCAGTGGGGTGGGGGATGGGAGGGCCTGGTGGTGGGTATTAAGGAGGGCATGTATAGCATGGAGCACTGGGTGGGTGCATAAACAGTAAATCTTGGAACACTGAAAAAAATAAATTAAATTTAAAAATAAAAAAAATTGTCAAGATTCATTTCAAATACATTCAAGATATATATAATATATATGAATGTATAATACTTAAAATGAAAAAAAAAAACTTAAAAAGCAAAATGCTCCCAATTCTCAAAAATCTAAGAAAGTAGACTTAAAATATGCTGAATCTCAACTTCTCTTAAAAATTCAAATGCTGCAATTTCCAGGTCATAGGGAAGCTCTATTTTTAATTTTTTGAGGCTCTCCACACTGTTTTCCAAAGTGGCTGCACCAACTTGCATTCCCACCAGCAGTGTAGGAAGGTTCCCCTTTCTCCACATCCCCTCCAACACTTGTTGTTTCCTGTCTTGTTAATTGTGGCCATTCTGACTGGTGTAAGGTGGAATCTCAATGTGGTTTTGATTTGAGTCTCCCTGATGGCTAGTGATGATGAACATTTTTTCATGTGTTTGTTAGCCTTTTGTATGTCTTCGTTGGAGAAGTGCCTGTTCATGTCTTCTGCCCATTTTTTGACATGATTATCTGTTTTTTGAGTGCTGAGTTTGAGGAGTTCTTTATAGATCTTGGATATTAGCCCTTTGTCTGTACTGTCATTTGCAAATATCTTCTCCAATTCCATGGGTTGCCTCTTTGTTTTGCTGGATGTTTCCTTTGCTGTGCACAAGGTTCTTTTTTTTTTTTTTTTTTTTTGCCAAAAAAAAGTTTATTTGGTCTCAAAACTAATATCAAATAAAAAGTGACATCTAATAAATTATTAATGCAAAGGCAAAAAAGACGAACTTACTTGATATCCCTACATGATTACTTGGAGATAAAATTTCTTATGCTGTAATTTCTAATTTTTTGCTCTTTTTCTCACCATTAACTTTAACATTAATTCTGTTCATATGAATATGCTCTATTCTTACATTTGCTAAGCCATCAGCTATAATGAAGGAAGTAGAGAAGAAATTTTGGACCATATGGGGAAAGATCAGTCACAAAGTCAGAAGTCATAGGGAAATCAAGATTCCCTCAAGTTAGGTCCAGAGCTTTGAACTTTTTCCCCTAACTTCATGATGATATATATGCTTTCTTTTTTCCAAGTGGGCATTACTATGCTATTATTTTCCATTTTCCTTTTATTTTTATGAACTGATTGATACTTTTGAGTACAAAGGCTAGGTCTTGAAAGAACCTCCTCTCTGTGGCAGTTGGAACTCTCAGAAGATGTCCCTGTTCCCACAAAATAAACCTATTCCTACTTGGTTGATTTTCTGAAACACACTGTAAATATTTACTATCATTAATATCACCACTGGGAGGCTCAGTCTATTCGGACTGATACACAAACAGAGGTTCAACTGTGATCACTGATCATACTGAGTCATATGAAAATACAAACAATTTTCATTTTTTAATCCAAGTTAAAAGCACAAAGGAGATACACGAGATACACAGGTTTGTACACAGATATTGCCTTATTGTTAATTGTTTCCTCATTGTTTTTGTATTCTTTTCCTTTCTTCTTTTGCTCTTTTTGCTTGTGATTGATTACCTTCTTTAGTAGTATGCTTGATTTTTTCTTTTTATTTTTTGTGTATCTGTTATAAGTTTGATTTGAGGTTAGCATGAAGTTATATATAACATTTTAAGTATGTAACGATCTATCTGCATTATGTTGATGGGCACTTGAGCAGAAACTTTTGATCTTGATGAAGTCCAAAAAGTTCATTTTTGCTTTTGTTTCCCCAAAGATATAGATGTAATGAAAAGAAGGGCCATCTGCACCCCAATGTTCATAGCAGCAATGGCCACGGTCGCCAAACTGTGGAAAGAACCAAGATGCCCTTCAACGGACGAATGGATAAGGAAGATGTGGTCCATATACACTATGGAGTATGATGCCTCCATCAGAAAGGATGAATACCCAACTTTTGTAGCAACATGGATGGGACTGGAGGAGATTATGCTGAGTGAAATAAGTCAAGTAGAGAGAGTCAGTTATCATATGGTTTCACTTACTGTGGAGCATAAGGAATAACACAGAAGACATGGGGAGATGGAGAGGAGAAGGGAGTTGGGGGAAATGGGAGGGGGAGATGAACCATGAGAGACTATGGACTCTGAGAAACAAACTGAGGGTTTTGGAGGGGAGGGGGATGGGGGGGTTGGGTGAGTCTGGTGGTGGGCATTAAGGAGGGCACAGACTGCATGAAGCACTGGGTGTGGTGCATAAACAATGAATCTTGGATCACTGCATCAAAAAGTAATGATGTATTTTATGGTGACTAACGTAACACAATAATTAAATAAACAGATTGATAAATGTATGACTTACAGACCAAAAACAGAGCTTTCATATTCTCTTACATCAGTGCTCTTACAATCTCATGCCGGACACAAGGGGAAGCTGACGAGTACAGCACTGACACAGTAAGGTTGGTAACATGATGACAAGCACATCTGTGACTTCTGGTCACACATCTGTCACTTCTGGTCACACACTCCAACAAATTCCACCTACTTGTCTGCACACGGAGCAGCTTTCTGCCACGGCTAAACCACAGTTTCCCTATATTTCTTCCTGAACTTCCCATGTCACTGGTGGCCCCGTCCCTTCCAATCAGAAACCATCAGCTCACACGCCTGTCCTCTCTCTTCTGTAGCACCGAGTTTGGATTCCTCATACCCCTCAGCCACAGTCCCAGCCAGGGACATCACTGGGGATGGATGTACGTTCCCACCCTAAACAGCTCAATATCTGAATGGATGTGTCTTAGGACAAGTACACCAGTGGCCTCTGTGTGCACAGTGACCACAAGCTGACGGCACAGCCTTCGAGACAAGCATGGGCCGTGGGGACTCGGCTGCCCTTCCCAGCAGGATGTGAGATGCTGCCACAGTCTCTGGGGCCTGAGCCCACGCTCCCTGTGAGCTGCCAGGGTTCCTGCTCATTTTCGGAGTCCTCTCTTAGCCACACGCTTTGTGAGAATAATTTCATCAGTACAAGTACAATCTTCTTCCAAAAGACACACCAGTCTTATTTTGATAACTGAGCAACAGCACTGGTGAAAAACACAACTTCCTGAACCATATCTAGCAGTATTCTGAGAGAACCAAACTTTAATTTTGAGAGAATAATATTTCTCATAATTAAATGTATTTAACAAAAACCTAGTCAAGCAATCCATCTCCTGCCTTTCCAAGAGTCATGCTGAGTCCCTGGCATAAGGTCTGCATCCTCCTCTGTACTATCCGGCCACTTGGGACAAGGCCCTTAAATTAAGTTCCCAGATGCGGCACAGACACACCAGAGCAGACTCTGCAGGGCTTTCGTGATCCCTGCCCTAACGAGCTCATGACGCTGGGGTCATGGCGCCCAGCCCTAGGCCGTGCAGGCACATCTGGGTTTCCTCCCTGGACCTGCAGGTCCAGCACCGTCCCCAGCATGACCCAGCACTAGCAGCCACTGTGGAGGGCAGGGACTAACCACACATCCAGGAGAAAAAGCTTAAAGGTTAATAAATGGCTGATCAGCACAAGCATGATTCAAGTCGAGGGTAGTCACCCAGCATTCGAGCGACGGAGAAATGTAGGAAGGTGAGGCAGTGGGTGGAGGGAAGGCAGCCACGTGAGCTGCTGTGGTCTGCGGGGTTCAGGGCTGTCAGGCCCCACCGCACCCATGCCACCAACCCAGACATGTGGTGTCCCCCGTCACGTACCTGGGGTGGTGTTTCTTTCCTCTCCTCTTGTGAGGAGCGAGGATGATTACAGGTACCCACCAGGAACGCAGCATGCCGCACAAGTCCCACCGTCCTGCCCGACAGGACACGGAGGAGGCACCCTCGCCCAGAGGCACAGACCCACCCTCCCCGCTGACTGGGGCTCCCCGGCCTGCAGACTCGAACCCCCGCCTTCCGACCATGCTCGGGCATCTCTGCGCCTACGCATGTGCTTGAAATGCTAACATGTTAATACGTTAAAAGTTGAATGTTGATGTGATTAGAGCTCAGAGGAGTCTTTTTTGACAAATAAAAACATCAAATTGTGGTTTTGATGCACCATTTAACCGATATGTTAGAACAGAAGCTGCGTCGGGTACTTCGGTCGGTGGATACCAGCAAGTTTGTAAATAGAAGGACATGCACTTGAGAGGAAGCAGGAGTCTGAGTTTTGCTTTAGTTTTGGAAATGTTAGTGAAGGGATAATGTGTATCTTAAAATCAAACAAATACACTAAAAAACAGAGACTTTTCAACATCTTGAGGACACTGTTGAAGAGCATTCACAGAGATCTTTCTGAGAACTGTGATCAGACAAAATGCAAAACTTTTGAACAATGAGGCTCTTTGTAACAAACTCACATGTGCAAAGATAATGAGCGCTGGGTGGCTGTATCACCATTCCGGAAACTCAACGGCAATTGTATAAAGTGAATTGCGGTGTCGCACGTTAACGTTTGAAAATGCTCATTCATGTTCCGTGTGCCCACCCAGTTCCCCGACATGAAGTGCCAGAAAACCAGCTTGGGCACCGACCTCCCCTCCCGCCGCGTCAGGAATCAGCACTCAGGGGACAGCCTGCTCCTCTCGCCTCCCGTGCTTCCGTTAACTGTGCGGGGAAACGGTGAGGTGTTCAGAGCAGCTTCTCATTCCGTTATGCAGACATTTTTATGCCAATACTGAATTTTCAGGACCACTGACATCACCCCCTGCCTGCGGGTCCCCGCACCCTGCCCTCTGCCACATGCCTCACTGACCTCTCACCCCAGCTACTGTCTGAGCCCCTTCCCTCCCGGACCTTCGCTCACCTGCCCAGTGCCAGGTCAGTCAGAGGATTCAAGCACCAACCCAAGCGCTCCGACAGCTAACAACAACACGTGTGACCCATCAGAAAAGCGGGCCCCCGTGGTCGGCACAGCACGGCCTTGTATCCTGACACGTGCAGAGAACACTTGAACCTGAACACTCCCCAGCAGTGCACCACACGGTTACGTCATGGTTGATGCCAGGACGAGCCATGTGAGGACCTCCGTGGCAAGGACAGGGGCTCTGTGGTCAGTGACGTGGCCAGCCTGTTGCATCCGTGCCTCTGACATCACTGTCAGTGAAATCCAGATGTGCCCAGGTGTCTAAGGTGCCTCTGACGGAAGCGGTGGGCAGAGCGGGGGTTGGGGGGGCAAGGGAGAGGGAAGGGCAGTCCCACTTCTTTCTCGCGTGGACCTGTGCACACGCCGCCAGGTGACCCAATCACACAGTAATGCTATCCTCTGAATCGACGTCCCCAAATATTCACCACACCTCAACGTGAATCCTAACGTGAAGTTAGGATTTTAATGCAGGACCACACACTCCCGTGTGACTGACCCGCAGCTCACGCCACTCTCTTCCCATCATTTCTCCTAACTCCACGAATGTCTTTAAATTCTGTGGTCCTCCTCCTCCACCTGAATTCTCTACACCCTTTTCTCAGCTGCTCTGGGGCCGCCAACGACAGTGTTCACACGAGTGCCCACGGACACACCCATGTCCTCTGCAGTCACGAGCAAGTGCGCCCAACGATGATGCACGTGCCGGTCTTCCTGCACGCAATGAAAATGGGCACGTCACCCTACATGTGACAGGATTTCACCCAAACAAAGGCCAGCAGATACAGAAAATGCGAGGAAAGCCTCATACGGCGTGGACGAGCAGACATACCTGTGGGACTGACGGGCTGAAGGCCACGCCAGTGACGGTGTCCATGTGTCCAGCCAGTCTGTGAGAAAACGTGCTCAAGCCCACGTCATATATGTACACCTGCAAGACAAACACACAGGATTCCATGCTGAAAGGGCCAATGGTCGGGAAGGCGCATGGTGGCAGCACCCCCGTGGCTGGGTGACATTGCGATCACAGGTCCCCGGACAGACCAGTGACCCCACAATGCATGCCTTCCCCTCATCGCCTGGTCGGGTCCCCAGTGGATTAATGGACCCACAGCCCCTCAAGCCTCCACAGTCCAACCTTGCCTGCAATCCCAAAGTGGGGTTTTGCTGTCCTTTCCCATAAACTTGACAAAACCTTCTACTCTTTGCTTCTGGCTAATTA
Organism: Enhydra lutris kenyoni; assembly: GCF_002288905.1. Classification (NCBI taxonomy): domain Eukaryota; kingdom Metazoa; phylum Chordata; class Mammalia; order Carnivora; family Mustelidae; genus Enhydra; species Enhydra lutris. The sequence continues at coordinate 714,274 of NW_019154146.1, read as the reverse complement.
GTCTGGAATTTGAGCAATTCAAGTATTTTGAACTTTTTGTGTGGATCCTGATAAAATTAAAGGTAAAAATGTACACTCCTCTCTAGTTGTATTACTATGTGAAAAGATATGTATGTGTGTAAATACACACGTAGATGCCATCAGACACTCCATTTTACGGATGAAGTCTGGGACTGGATACCATTCTGAAGTGATGTAAGAGGTGAGAGATCCACTTGAATTTTTAAGTAACAAAATGTGCAAACAAGTATTTTGTGGAGTCTACTGGCAATAAAGAGAAATGCCACATTGTAGCAGAAGCAAGACTTCTAAAAGATTCCTTTTTCCATGAAAAAAATAATAATAAACCTATTTTGATGTACAAATGAGCCCTTCAAATTTAGAACCTCCAGATGATCCTGTTGTCGGCTAAATGGTGGTTTCTGAAATAAAGTCTACGAACAGATATCATGTGCATCCCAGAGAGGTCAGAAGTGTAGAAGCTCCTAATAATTCCTGAAGTGGGCCATTGTTGCCCTGGGACCCGCTTTGAGAACCCCTGGCACAGCTGCGGTCACATTGTGCAGTTCATCGCCACCTACGGGACATTTCACAGCTGCCACAAATGTCAGGAACCTTCATATTCAGGCTGGGGAAGCAGCACATGCAGAGAATAAATGACCGGTATAGACACTGGGTGTCAACACTGGCGTTCTTTCTTTTTTCCCCATTTTATTTTCTTTTCAGTGTTCCAAATTCATTGTTCATGCACCACACTGTGCTCCATGCAATCCGTGCCCTCCACAATACCCACCAGCAGGCTCACCCAACCAACACTCCCCTCCCTTCCAAAACCTTCAGTTTGTTTCTCAGAGTCCACAGTCTCTCATGGCTTGTCTCTCCCTCCGATTTCCCCCAACTCACTTCTCCTCTCCATCTCCCATGTCCTCCGTGTTATTCCTTATGCCCCACAAGTAAGTGAAACCATATGAGACTTGACTCTCTCTGCTTGACTTATTTCAATCAGCAAAATCTCCTCCAGACCCATCCATGTTGATACAAAAGTTGGGTTTCATCCTTTCTGATGGAGGCATAATACTCCATAGTGTATATGGACCACATCTTCTTTATCCATTCGTCTGTTGAAGGGTATCTTGGCTCTTTCCACAGTTTGGCGACCGTGGCCATTGCTGCTATGAACATTGGGGTACAGATAGTCCTTATTTTCACTCCATCTGTATCTTTGGGGTGAACACCCAATAATGCAATTGCCGGGTCATAGGGTAGCTCTATTTTTAATTTCTGAAGGAATCTCCACACTGTTCTCCAAATTGGCTGCACCGACTTGCATTCCCACCAGCAGTGTAAAAGGGTTCCCCTTTCTCCACATCCTCTCCAACACATGTTGTTTATGATCTTGTCGATTTTGGCCATTCTAACTGGTGTAAGGTGGAATCTCTATGTGGTTTTGATTTGAATCTCCCTGATGGCTAATGATGAACATTTTTTCATGTGTTTGTTAGTCATTCGTATGTCTTCTTTGGAGAAGTACCTGTTCATGTGTTCTGCCCATTTTTTGACATGATTATCTGTTTTTTGAGTGCTGAGTTTGAGGAGTTCTTTATAGATCTTGGATATCAGCCCTTTGTCTGTATTGTCATTTGCAAATATCTTCTCCCATCCAGTGGGTTGCCTCTGTTTTCTTGACTGTTTCCTTTGCTGTGCAGAAGCTTTGGATCTTGATGAAGTCCCAAAAGTTCATTTTCGCTTTTGTTTTCTTTGCCTTTGGAGACATATCTTGAAAGAAGTTGCTGTGGCTGATGTCAAAGAGGTTACTACCTGTGTTCTCCTCTAGGATTCTGATGGATTCCTGCCTCACGTTGAGGTCTTTCATCCATTTCGAGTTTATCTTTGTGTGTGGTCTAAGAGAATGATCAAGTTTCATTCTTCTAAACATGGTTGTCCAATTTTCCCAGCACGATTTATTGAAGAGACTGTCTTTTCTCCACGGTATATTTTTTCCTGCTTTGTCAAAGATTATTTGACCATAGAGTTGAGGGTCCATATCTGGGCTCTCTACTCTATTCCACTGGTCTATGTGTCTGTTTTTGTGCCAGTACCATGCTGTCTTGGTGATCAAAGCTTTGTAGTAAAGCTTGAAATCAGGCATTATGTTGCCCCCAGTTTTTTCTTTTTCAACACTTCCTTAGCAATTTGGGGTCTCTTCTGATTCCACACAAATTTTAAGTTGCTTGTTCCAGCTCTTTGAAAAATGCCTGTGGAATTTTGATCAGAATGGCCTTGAAAGTATAGACTGCTCTGGGCAGTGTAGACATTTTAACATTGTTTATTCTTCCGATCCGTGAGCATGAAATGCTCTTCTTTTTGTGTCTTCAACTTCTTTCATGAGTGTTCTGTAGTTCCTCGAGTATAGATCCTTTACCTCTTTGGTTAGGTTTATTCCTAGGTATCTTATGGTTCTTGGTGCTATAGTAAATGGAATTGATTCTCTAATTTCCCTTTCTGTATTTTCATTGTTAGTGTATAAGAAAGCCACTGATTTCTGTACATTGACTTTGTATTCTGCCACATTACGGAATTGCTGTATGAGCTCTATGTAGTTTGGGGGTGGTCTTTTGGGTTTTCCATATAAAGTATCATGTCATCTGTGAAGAGAGTTTGACTTCTTCATTGCCAATATGAATACCTTTTATTTCTCTTTGCTGTCTGATTGCTGTTGCTAGGACTTCGAATACTATGTTGAACAAGAGTGGCAAGAGTGGGCATCCTTGTCGTGTTCCTGATCTCAACAAGAAGGCTGTCAGCTTTTCCCCATTGAGGATGATATTTGTTGTGGTTTTTCATAGATAGATTTTATGAAGTTCAGGAATGTTCCCTCTATCCCTATATTTTGAAGAGTTTTAATCAGGAACAGATGCTGTATCTTGTCAAATGCTTTTTTCTGCATCAATTGAGATGACCATGTGATTCTTCTCTCTTCTCTTACTGATTTGTTCTATCACACTGATTGATTTGCGAATGTTGAACCACCCTTGTAACCCAGGGATGAATCCTGCCTGGTCATAGTGGATAATCTTTTTAATGTGCTGTTGGATCCTATTAGCTAGGATCTTCTTGAGAATCTTGGCATCCATGTTCATCAGGGATATTGGTCTGAAATTCTCCTTTTTGGTAGGGTCTTTGCCTGGATTGGGGATCAGGGTAATGCTGGCTTCATAAAAAGAGTCTGGAAGATTTCCTTCTGTTTCTATTTTTTGAAAAAGTTTCAGGAAAAATAGGTATTGTTTTTTCTTTGAAAGTTTGGTAGAAATCCCCAGGGAATCCATCAGGTCCTGGGCTCTTTTTGATTTTTTGGGAGGTTTTTGATCACCGCTTCAATCTCGTTACGAGATATTGGTCTATTCATGTTGTCAATTTCTTCCTGATTCAGTTTTGGAAGTTTATAGGTTTCCAGGAATGCATCCATTTCATCTAGGTTGCTTAACTTACTGGCATGTAACTGTTGATAATAATTTCTGATGATTGTTTCTATTTCCTTGGCGTTAGTCGTGATCTCTCCCTTTTCATTCATAATTTTATTAATTTGGGTCTTCTCTCTTTTCTTTAGGATTCATTAGACCAATGGTTTATCAATCTTATTGACTCTTTCAAAAAAAAACAAGCTTCTAGTTTCATTGATGAATTCTACTGTATCTCTAGTTTCTATCTCATTGATCTCTACTCTAATCTTGATAATTTCCCTTCTTGTGTTGGCTTAATTTATTGTTGATTCTCTAGTTCTTTAAGGTATAAAGAGAGCTGGTGTATTCTGGATTTTTCAATTTTTCTGAGGGAGGCTTGGATGGCTATGTATTTCCCCCTTTGGACTGCCTTTGCTGTATCCCATAGGTTTTGGACCGATGTGTCTTCATTCCCATTGGTTTCCATGAATTGTTCAAGTTCTTCTTTGATTTCCTGGTTGATCCAAGCATTCTTTTTTTTTTTTCTTACCTCTACTATATCTATTTTATTTATTTATTTATTTATTTGGCTTGGTATATACATTCATTTTTTTAATCATTTTCTTTAATTTATTTTCAGCATAACAGTATTCATTGTTTTTGTACCACACCCAGGGCTCCATGCAGTCCGTGCCCTAATACCCACCACCTGGTTCCCCCAACCTCCTACCCCTCCCACCTCTTCAAACCCTTCAGATTGTTTTTCAGAGTCCATAGTCTCTCATGGTTCACCTCCCCTTCCAATTTCCCCCAACTCCCTTCTCCTCTCTAACTCCCCATGTCCTCCATGCTATTTGTTATGTTCCACAAATAAGTGAAACCATATGATAATTGACTCTCTCTGCTTGACTTATTTCACTCAGCATCATCTCTTCCAGTCCCGTCCATGTTGCTACAAAAGTTGGGTATTCATCGTTTCTGATGGAGGCATCATACTCCATCGTGTATATGGACCACATCTTCCTTATCCATTCGTCCGCAGAAGGGCATCTTGGTTCTTTCCACAGTTTGGCGACCGTGGCCATTGCCGCTATAAACATTGGGGTACAGATGGCCCTTCTTTTCACTACATCTGTATCTTTGGGGTAAATACCCAGTAGTGCAATGCCAGGGTCATAGGGAAGCTCTATTTTTAATTTCTTGAGGAATCTCCACACTGTTCTCCAAAGAGGCTGCACCAACTTGCATTCCCACCAACAGTGTAAGAGGGTTCCCCTTTCTCCACATCCTCTCCAACACATGTTGTTTCCTTTCTTGCTAATTTTGGCCATTCTAACTGGTGTAAGGTGATATCTCAATGTGGTTTTGATTTGAATCTCCCTGATGGCTAGTGATGATGAACATTTTTTCATGTGTCTGATAGCCATTTGTATGTCTTCATTGGAGAAGTGTCTGTTCATATCTTCTGCCCATTTTTTGATGTGATTATCTGTTTTGTGTGTGTTGAGTTTGAGGAGTTCTTTATAGATCCTGGATATCAATCTTTTGTCTGTACTGTCATTTGCAAATATCTTCTCCCATTCCGTGGGTTGCCTCTTTGTTTTGTTGACTGTTTCCTTTGCTGTGCAGAAGCTTTTGATCTTGATGAAGTCCCAAAAGTTTATTTTCGCTTTTGTTTCCTTTGCCTTTGGAGACATATCTTGAAAGAAGTTGCTGTGGCTGATATCGAAGAGATTACTGCCTATACTCTCCTCTAGGATTCTCATGGATTCCTGTCTCACGTTGAGGTCTTTTATCCATTTTGAGTTTATCTTTGTGTATGGTGTAAGAGAATGGTCGAGTTTCATTCTTCTACATATAGCTGTCCAGTTTTCCCAGCACCATTTATTGAAGAGACTGTCTTTTTTCCACTGTATATTTTTTCCTGTTTTGGCGAAGATTAACTGACCATAGAGTTGAGGGTCCATATCTGGGCTCTCTACTCTGTTCCACTGGTCTATGTGTCTGTTTTTATGCCAGTACCATGCTGTCTTGGTGATCACAGCTTTGTAGTAAAGCTTGAAATCAGGTAACGTGATGCCCCCAGTCCTCTCAATTGATGCAGAAAAAGCATTTGACAAAATCCAGCATCCGTTCCTGATTAAAACGGTTCAACGTATAGGGATAGAGGGAACATTCCTGAACTTCATAAAATCTATCTATGAAAAACCCACAGCAAATATCATCCTCCATGGGAAAAAAGCTTGCAGCCTTCCCGTTGAGATCAGGAGCACGACAAGGATGCCCACTCTCACCACTCTTGTTCAACTAGTATTAGAAGTCCTAGCAACAGCAATCAGACAGCAAAGAGAAATAAAAGGTATTCATATTGGCAATGAAGAAGTCAAACTCTCTCTCTTCGCAGACGACATGAAACTTTATATGGAAAACCCAAAAGACTCCACCCCCAAACTACTAGAACTCATACAGCAATTCAGTAACGTGGCAGGATACAAAGTCAATGTACAGAAATCAGTGGCTTTCTTATACACTAACAATGAAAATACAGAAAGGGAAATTAGAGAATCGATTCCATTTACTATAGCACCAAGAACCATAAGATACCTGGGAATAAACCTAACCAAAGAGGTAAAGGATCTGTACTCGAGGAACTACAGAACACTCATGAAAGAAACTGAAGAAGACACAAAAAGATGGAAGACCATTCCATGCTCTTGGATCGGAAGAATAAACATTGTTAAAATGTCTACACTGCCTAGAGCAATCTATACTTTTAATGCCATTCCAATAAAAATTCCACCGGTATTCTTCAAAGAGCTGGAGCAAATAATCCAAAAATTTGTATGGAACCAGAAGAGACCCCGAATCGCTAAGGAAATGTTGAAAAACAAAAATAAAACTGGGGGCATCACGTGACCTGATTTCAAGCTTTACTACAAAGCTGTGATCACCAAGACAGCATGGTACTGGCATAAAAACAGACACATAGACCAGTGGAACAGAGTAGAGAGCCCAGATATGGACCCTCAACTCTATGGTCAAATAATCTTCGACAAAACAGCAAAAAACATACAGCGGAAAAAAGACAGTCTCTTCAATAAATGGTGCTGGGAAAACTGGGCAGCTATATGTAGAAGAATGAAACTCGACCATTCTCTTACACCATACACAAAGATAAACTCAAAATGGATAAAAGACCTCAATGTGAGACAGGAATCCATCAGAATCCTAGAGGAGAACATAGGCAGGAACCTCTTCGATATCAGCCACAGCAACTTCTTTCAAGATATGTCTCCAAAGGCAAAGGAAACAAAAGTGAAAACTAAGTTTTGGGACTTCATCAAGATCAAAAGCTTCTGCACAGCAAAGGAAACAGTCAACAAAACAAAGAGGCAACCCATGGAATGGGAGAAGATATTTGCAAATGACAGTACAGACAAAAGATTGATATCCAGGATCTATAAAGAACTCCTCAAACTCAACACGCACAAAACAGATAATCACATCAAAAAATGGGCAGAAGATATGAACAGACACTTCTCCAATGAAGACATACGAATGGCTATCAGACACATGAAAAAATGTTCATCATCACTAGCCATCAGGGAGATTCAAATTAAAACCACATTGAGATACCACCTTACACCAGTTAGAATGGCCAAAATTAGCAAGACAGGAAACAACATGTGTTGGAGAGGATGTGGAGAAAGGGGAACCCTCTTACACTGTTGGTGGGAATGCAAGTTGGTGTGCTTGGCTTTATTATGATAAATTTCAAATATATACAAAAGTATGGGGAATTACATAACCCGCCCACACATGCATAACCGAAACACAACACTGTCGAGATTTTGCTCTGCTTGTCCAACTACCAAACATTTGTTCTTTACTTTTTTCTTTTAATTTATGACGGAAGAATTATGAAGCATTTTTGGCAAATTGCTACGATGATATGCCCCGTACTTTGTGAGGATTTCTAGAAACACGGACATTGTGCACATGCTTGAGCTGCTGTTTTGTACCCAAATGAAATAAAGGAAGTCCTGGAGAGTCCCAGTCAGAGGACACTGCCGGTGTCCACAAGTGTCCCTGCACGCAGGCCCCCAACAGGGTCCCCATGGTGCTGCTACGTCTCTCCAGCACGGCTGTTTGGAGCAATCCTTTCCCCCATGCCAGAGACTCGCTGAAGACAAGGGGTCAGTGTCCTGAAAAATGTCCCACTCAGGACTTGTCCGTTCCCCTCTGTGTGATGTCTTTCAATGGCTCCATCACCCTGCGTATGTGCCCTAAACCAGAAATTATCTACAAAGACTCAATTCAGTCCAGTTTCTACTTATTTTTCATAAGAATACTTTATGGTGACTATTAGTGTGGTGTGCCCCAAAATATCGCTAGGAATGCCCATACCGTCTAACACGGTGTGCGCTGAATGATGCTAATGTTGGTCAGGAAGGCTGGGTGTGACGGCACGACGTCCTTGGAGAACGTCCATCGGCCTGTTTGTTAACTGTAGTGAGAACATTTCCCATGAGGTCTGTTAACGTGCAAGTGCAGGTGTGGTGCTGCTGACTGTGGGCCTGGGTTCAACAGCTCCAGACTCGTCCTGCATACCCGAAATTCTGTGCCTTTGACCAACGTCTGTCTCCCAAGGCCCGTCCTGGCTGCCAGCCATGAGTCCACTTCCCTGTGTTGTGAGTGCAACTGTTTCAGAATCTTCACAGAAATAGAACGATGCAGTACCTGTCCTCCTGTGCCAGGCATATTTCACTTAGTATAATATCCTCCGGGTTCATCTACTTCATTGCGAATGGTAGGACCTCCTTCATTTTTAAGGTTGAACAGCATTCCACTGTATGCATTCACCAAATCTTCTTATTCATCCATTAATAAACATTTGGGTCATTTGCACATCTTGGCTATTGTGAATAATTTTACAGTAACACAGGAGAGCAAATGTCTCTTCAAGCTCTTGATTTCAGTTCTTTTGGATAAACACCCAGGAGTGGGATTACTGGGCCCTATGGTAATTCTATTTTTAGTTTTATAAGGAACCTCCACACTATTTTCCAGAGTGGCTGCACCAATTTACATCCCTACTAACTGTGCAAGAGGGTTCCAATTTCCCCACATGCTTGCCGACACCTATCTACCAGTTTTTCAAGGATGGCCATCCTTGCAGCTGTGAGGTGATGTGTCACTGCTTTTGGCTTGAATTTCCCTGATGATGCGTGATGAACCTACCGGCCACTACTATGTCTTCTTTGGAGAAACGTCTCTTCGAGCTGTCTAGGGACCATTGACTTTATCTGATAGTGTCATCTACTGAGGACACCTGCCAAAGTAAATTACTTTGAGATTGCAAGAGGGGAATATTCTAACTCTGCCATTCATTCCATTTGTCTGGAATTGTTTCCTAAAAAAATAACTTTTCTTCTTCAAAGAGGGTATCAGGCCAACTTGAAACACTGTCCAAACAGGAAAGGCAAGACAGTTGCTGAATTATTTTCCTTAAAAGGACATGGTTCTGAGTGAGGGACTACTGCCCCAGTCACCTCCAAATGGGGACTGGTCAGGCTTTGTTTGCTTTTTGTTTGCTTTTAGTTACTTCTTTTGGCGTGTTATTTAAATGGTGCTGGGAAAACTGGACAGCTATATGTAGAAGAATGAAACTCGACCATTCTCTTACACCATACACAAAGATAAACTCAAAATGGATAAAAGACCTCAATGTGAGACAAGAATCCATCAGAATCCTAGAGGAGAACATAGGCAGGAACCTCTTCGATATCAGCCACAGCAACTTCTTTCAAGATATGTCTCCAAAGGCAAAGGAAACAAAAGTGAAAATTAAGTTTTGGGACTTCATCAAGATCAAAAGCTTCTGCACAGCAAAGGAAACAGTCAAGAAAACAAAGAGGCAACCCACGGAATGGGAGAAGATATTCGCAAATGACAGTACAGACAAAAGGCTGATATCCAGGATCTATAAAGAACTCCTCAAACTCAACACACACAAAACAGACAATCATATCAAAAAATGGGCAGAAGATATGAACAGACACTTCTCCAATGAAGACATACAAATGGCTATCAGACACATGAAAAAATGCTCATCATCACTAGCCATCAGGGAGATTCAAATCAAAACCACATTGAGATACCACCTTACACCAGTTAGAATGGCCAAAATTAGCAAGACAGGAAGCCTGCTTCTCTCTCCCCCTCTGTTTGCTGCTCCCACCACTTGTGCTCTCTCTGTTAATTTTTTTTTTAAGTGTCTTTTCCTTCTTAAAAATCATTGCATTGGAAATTTGGGGTCTTTTGTGGTTCCATACAAATTTTAGAATTATTCTAGTTCTGTGAAAAATGATGTTGGTATTTTGATAGGAAATGCACTGAATCTGTAGATTGCTCTGGAAGGGATTACACTAAGTGAAATAAGTCAAGCAGAGAAAGACAATCACATGGTTTCACTCATATGTGGAACATAAGGAATAGCCTGGAGGCCCACAGAGGCAGGGAGGGAAACCTGAATGGGAAGAAATCAGAGATAGACAAACCATGAGAGACTCTTGACTCCAGAAAACACACTGAGGATTACAGAAGGGAGGGGTGGAGCGATGGGGTAACCAGGTGATGGGCATAAAGGAGGGCACTTGATGTGTGCAATGAGGTGTGTGATGAGTGTTGAGTGTGTGATGAGCGAGCACAGGGTGTTATGCGCAACTCATGAATCATTGAACACTACATCAAAGTAATGATGTACTATATGCTGGCTAATTGAAATTAATAAAAAAAAAATCAAAGCAATTTTGAAAAAGAAAAACGACACTGGAAATATCACAATCCCAGATCCTAAGATCTACTACAAGTCTAGAACGAACACAACAGGATGGTATGGGCACAAACACAGACACCCAGATCAGTGGAACAGAACAGAGAGCCCAGGAATAAACCCATGATTATATGGTCAATTAATCTTCGATGAAGCAGGATAGAATGTCCAATGGAAAGAAGACAGTCTCTTCCATAAATGGTGCTGGGAACACGGGACAGCCACATGCAGAAGACTGAAACTGGACCATTCTCTTATACCTCACCCCAGGATAAACTCAAAATGGATGAAAGACCTCAATGTGAGACCTGAAACCATTAAACTCCTAGAAGAAAACACAGGCAGTTATCTCTTTGACATCAATCATAGAAAATTTTTCCTGATATGTCTCCTGAGGGAAAGCCCAAATGAAACTAGTGGGGGAAAATCAAGATCAAAAGCTTCTGCACAGCAAAGGAAACCATCAACAGAACTAAAAGACAACTTACGGAATGGGAGAAGATGTCTGCAAACGACGTCTCTGGTAAAGGGCTGGTGTCCACGGTCTATAAAGAACCCATACAGGTCAACACCCAAAAGCCAAACAGTCCGATTAAAAAGTTGGCAGAGGACATGAACAGGCGTTTCTGCAAAGAAGACATCCAGATGGCCAACAGACACGTGAAAAGATGCTCCACATCACTCACCACCAGGGAAATGAAATCAAAACCACAGTGAGATACCACCTCACACTGTCAGAACGGCTAGAATCAACAACGCAAGAGACAACAGGCGTTGGTGAGGACGGGGAGAAAGGGGAGCCTCGTGTACTGTTAGTGGGAATGCAAGTTGGTGCAAGTGTGGAGGTTTCTCAAAAAGTTAAAAGTAGAACTACTCTATGGATCAGTAATTGCACCACCCAAAGAATATAAAAACACCAATTTGAAGGGAGACATGCAGCCCTATGTCTATAGCAGCATTATCTACCGGAGCCAAAGTGTGGAAGGAACCAAGATGCCCACCAACACGCGAATGTCAGAGGGGAGGGGAGGGCAGACGGTCCCTCGGGGCCTCTAGGAGGACCCAACCCTCCAACACCTTGACTTCAGACTTGCAGGCTCCAGAAGTGAGAGAGAGACTTCTCTTGTTTCAAGCTGCCAAATTCATGGTGATTTGTTGCAACAGCCCTAGGAAACTGACACAAAATGTGTTTAAATATGCTGAGGACAAATGGGAATGTACTAGTTTCTATTCCAAATCCACCATAAGACATGTGAGTCTCACATGTAATGTATGTTGGGCAGAGGAAGGGATTTTCATCACTAAAATAAGTACACTGAGGGGCGCCTGCGGGGCTCCATCAGCTGAAGGTCTGACTGTGGACTTCGGCTCAGGTCATGATCTCAGGGTTGTGGGATCAAGCGCCAAGTTGCGCCGCACGCTGGGTACGGAACCCGCTTGAGATTCCCGCCCTCCCTGTGCTCCTCTCCAACCTCCCTCTCTAAAAGAAGTAGTATTACATTTTAAAAAATCAATTCAACAATGAAATAAAATAGACACTGAGCCAGCTGGCGGGGCAGCGGGTGGTGTCCCAGCGGGGGTGCGGCCCCTCGGTGCCCTCCACGCTCAGTGGAAATTAAGGCAGGAGGAAGCAGCAGACAACCAATGGCCATCAGGTAAGAACCGGAGGCAGGAGTCTGGCGCTCAGAGATGTGGGCACTCCTGCTGGCACCGTCAGTGCCTGGGGACTGGGACACTGACAGTGAGAGATCAGCACGGAGAGAAAACTTTGAAGTGTGGACGGATCCAAGTGACAGAAAATGAGGGCTGGGATTTCTGCTGGAGGAGTGTGCGACCAACCGCAGTCACGGTGTCGGAACTGGCGTCTGACTCTCGGACAATCACACACATTTCTGAACCACGACAAACTGACCCAGAAGGACCTGATGGTGAAGGATATGAGAAGCCATAGGCGGGAGGCAGAGAGAAAAGCGGGTCCTCCGGCAGAAAACGATGGAAACAGGAACCACATGCACGCCGCCACGGCCGCAAGCTCTCTGGGAGGCGTCCAGGAGCGGCCCCTCCAGGGTCACGCAACCGCATGGCCGAGCCCAGGGACGGGCGTCCTTCTGATCAGCAGGTGCTGGCAGAGCGGAACGTGGCCCAGGACAGCAGAACGTCCCCGCCCGTGACCCCGTCCAGTAAAGAGGCCCCGTGCTCTGTCTGAGCAGCTGCACCCCGAGACCGAGCGGCGGGAGGGGGTCCGAGCTGCCCATGTGGCTCTGGGGTCTCGGGGTCGCCCACGGAGCGGCTCGGCAAGCACGGCTGAACCGGGTGGCGTCGCTTTTGCTCAGGGAAACACAGCCAAGCGAGCCGGACCCCGTGTGTGTCCACTCGTCTCACCCCCCCCACGCAGCCACACAACCACCTCTGCGGGGGAGGGGCCGAGAGCAGCCCGAGAGCCGCTGTGGACGGGGTCCGCTGGGCCGCCGGGTAAACAAGAACGATGCCCAGCAGTGGCCGCGGCGCCACGGTGACGACCCCGTCAGACAGCGAGCGGGACCGCCGGCCAGCGGAGGTGGGGGCGCCCGGCTCTCCCCTCTGGCACCACCCGCGACCAGATCCTGTGGTGCGGGCTGATCGGTGACGCCCCCCACGCGGAGGCTCCTCGCGACGACACCGCACATCTGCGAACAGATCGGCCCCGAGGGAACCCCTGGTACCGCGACAGCCCGAAGGAGGCAGAGCTGCCGCAGCGTGAGGGAGCCAGCCCGGGGCTGAGACGTCGCCAGGGCCTGTGCCTAAGACCCAAAGTGGCCAACTGGGAGACGCAGGACATCCTCATGACAGGCGGTGACCACCAGGACGCACGGGAGACTGCGGCCCGGACCCTGCCGAGTCCTCGCCGTGCCAGGGCCGATTCCGAAAGTCCCTTTCCCTGCGTCCTTCCCCTTCCCAAGCCCTACGAATCAATAAAAGCGCTTCTCTGGAAAGTCAGAAAAATGAACAATAAAATCAGTACATTGTTCCCAGAGATATCCAAAAGCAGCACTCCTGGTAAAAACCTCGGATCTGATCTTGTACTTATTACTGTTGTCATCTGGCGATTCGCAGGAGAGCAGCGTGTAGCAACTCCTTTCACGTGGAAGACAACTTGTGCCATGACTGATAAATGAATAAAGAAATAAATTAACGTGTGACTGGGGTTAAAAAAATCTGGCCTCACCAATACTAACACAGGAGGGCCGGTCACAGCTCTCACGTCACGCTTATTAAAGGTGTTCGTGCTTATAAACTGTCTCCACAAGAACGAGCAGAGGGGTCAGGACTGAAGTTGAAGCGACACGCCATGGTGGCACTTACGTGTCTGTCCTCCACACCAGAAGCCACGTAGCGTCCGCACGGGCTGAAGGCAATCCCACAGGGGTATCCGTGGTTTGGATGTCCCTCAAAACAGCGCTCGCATCTATAGGAAAAAGAGAAACACCAGGAGAAAAATATGATTCTTTAATTTTAACACAAAGGGGGCAAAGGACGCTGACACGCAGTCTGTCTTCCCGACAACGAACGAACCAGCGCTGAGACTTGCACACACGAGTCATTAAAGGCCAGCAGGCCATCCTGGACATGCAAAATAGAAAAACAACCGTTTCCAAACCACAGATTACTTGGATCAGTGATCGAAGACTTGGGCAGGTGCAGTGCTCTCTCGAGCAGGTCAGGTGCTCCCGCCAACCACCTCCGAAGTGTTACAGATGTGGGGGGACCCGGGCCGGTTCCAGGAAAGCCTGCGCCAGCGTGGGCCAGCACAGGGCTGGGCTCTGGGGACTCCAGGGTGCCACACTGAGCCGCCGCCAGAGACGGCCCCTGGGAGCCCCCCACCACGTCACAGGGCCTTTTATCCCCATCTCGCCATTACAGAGGAGAGCAGGGACACTGCTCACATCGCCCGTGTGACCCCGCCGTGTGCAGTCACACACACGAGCATTGCTGACACTGGGCTACATACGCTGTTTAGTGATCAGTCCCCGTAACGGAACAGGACAGCCCGATAGGTGCGCTCGCAAACTGTTGCTTCGGAGCATCTCATGACCCCTGTGCGTCTCTGACCCTCAGGGCACAGGGCACATGCACAGACGGGAAAGACCAGCACTGCTCCCGTTAGCGTTCCAAACTGCTGTGACCTGTTCTGTGTATAAGTCAGACTTCTCTTAGATGCGTCAGCGGGAACGGGTTCACCACAATCACGCCGTATTTGGAAAAAAGACGTCAAACTGAGTTCACAGGCACTGAGCCCGTGTGCCCCGGTGTGCCCCGACCTGCGGCCTGCAGGCCAGGACGGGCCTCACCTCAGGGTTCTCAGGTCCCACAGCTTCACGCCGTCCCCAGCGGCTGTGGTGGCAAAGAGGTTATACAGCAGCGGCTGCTGAGTCGTGAATCACGATCCCTAGGGTCAAAGGGGAGGAAACGAGACGTGCTCTTTAGAGGCTGAATTCATAAACCATGCAATGATGCCTAACGACAGTGAATGTCAAGTAAGAAACGGACAAAAAAAAAAAAAAAAAAAAAAAAACTGGCCTCCAAAAACATCCTTCTGAATAATTCTGGGGGTTTTTTGCCTTTTTTAATTTTTTCAGTGTTCCAAGATCCATTGTTTATGCACCACACCCAGTGCTCCATGCAATCCATGCCCTCCTTAGTACCCACCACCAGGCTCCCCCAACCCCCACTCCCCTCCCCTCCCAAACCCTCAGATTGTTTTTCAGAGTCCACAGTCTCTCATGGTTCACCTCCCCTTCCAATTTCCCTCAACTCCCTTCTCCTCTCTAACCCCCTTTGTCCTCCATGCTATTTGTTATGCTCCACAAGGAAGTGGAACAGGAAGTTGGTGCAGCCACTTTGGAGAACAGTGTGGAGATTCCTCAAGAAATTAAAAATAGAGCTACCCTATGACCCTGCCATTGCACTACTGGGTATTTACCCCAAAGATACAGATGTAGTGAACAGAAGGGCCATCTGCACCCCAATGTTCATAGCAGCAAGGGCCACGGTCTCCAAACTGTGGAAAGAACCAAGATGCCCTTCAACGGACGAATGGGTAAGGAAGACGTGGTCCATACACACGATGGAGTATGATGCCTCCATCAGAAAGGATGAATACCCAACTTTTGTAGCAACATGGACGGGACTGGAAGAGATGATGCTGAGTGAAATAAGTCAAGCAGAGAGAGTCAGTTATCATATGGTTTCACTTATTTGTGGAGCATAACAAATAGCATGGAGGACAAGGGGAGATGGAGAGGAGAAGGGAGTTGAGGGAAATTGGAAGGGGAGGTGAACCATGAGAGACTGTGGACTCTGAGAAACAAACTGAGGGTTTTGGAGGGGAGGCGGGGGGGAGGTTGGGTGAGCCTGGTGGTGGGTATTGAGGAGGACACATAGTGCATGGAGCACTGGGTGTTACACACGAACAATGAATCTTGGGACACCGCATCAAAAACTAATGACATACTGTATGGTGACTAACATAACACAAGAAAAAAATGTCCATCTTCCTTCCATGTCAAGAATATACATGTTATTAAGAAAAATGTAATAAAGTGCTGCATGGGTGCCTCAGTGGGTTAAAGCCTCTGCCTTCAGCTCAGGTCATGACCCCAGGGTCTCGGGATCGAGCCCCGCATCGGGCTCTCTGCTCAGTGGAGAGCCTGCTTCCCTTCCTCTCTCTCTCTGCCTGCCTCTCTGCCTACTTGTGATCTCTGTCAAATAAATAAATAAAATCTTTAAAAAAGAGAGAAAAATGTAATAAAGTACATCTGAAAGCGTTTATCCTTGCAGTGTGCACATACGTCAAGGTCATTCTTCAGTTACAAATAGGAAATGAAGGTTTACATAAACCCAACAAAAAACTAACAGAGAGTCTTAACTCTGTGCCAACAGCATTCTAAACACTGAACATTTCATCCTCTTAACAAACTTATGAGACGTAAGCTATTTTACCCCATTTCAAGTGAGAAACATGACACAGAGGAATCCGCTCATGGCCACCCAGCTACGCCTCTCAAGAGAGCTTAACAGTCCACTAACGATCACAAGGTCAAGACACCTTGTAACGCTAACACCCGGACAGTTCAACGGCCGTCCAGCACACATCCAGAGCTCATGCACTGACGCTGGGCACTGCGCAAGGCCCTGAGTCTGAGGACAAGTCCAGACCTAGTCCAACAGAAGGCAGAGTTATGATACCTTACAATACTGCCGGTTTCTTGACGCTCACCAGTAAAAAACCAAAAGCATTCACAGGGATAGAAAGAGAATTAAAATCTTTTTTCTATCAATCCAATTGAGACTAAGGAAGAAGAAATGAAGAAGCAAAGAAAATGCACAATAAATAGGAAATACAGAAGTTTTTTTTTTCTCTTTAATGTAGAAAGCATAAAATGTATGAGTAATCATACCAATTGCACACTAAACAAGTTAAAAAAAAAAGAAGAGATTCTTAATTGGATTTCAAGAAAAACTCTTAAAATATTAGTTTTGAAGGCGGAATGTGAAGGGTGAGGGAAAAAGAGCATATACTAAAGAAAACAAGGCAAGATAGATTGCGTAAGTACTCGAGAAAATAGTTACCAGGCAAATAAGACCTCATTAAAAATAGTCTGTAGATGTTATAAAAGGAGCACTGCAATGGAAGCACAAGAACTCTGACTTAGATGTCCCGAATGACACAGCCTGTAACTATATGGGGCAAAAATTAATAGAATTGTAAGAAAAATAGACAAGATTACAATCATAGGAAGAGATGCTAATACATTTCTCTAATAAAAAAAAAACAATTGAGAGTACAAAAAATTAGGAACATGAATAACTTGAGTACAACTAATAAAGTTGGGCCAACAGACATCTATGCACCGTGGCGGGTGAGAACATCTTCTTTTCATACACACACACGTGACAGCCATAAAAATCCACCAGGGAGCCGGTTTCTCAATAAATGCAAAAATCCCAGCAGCAGAGGAGAACCAGGGGCATACGGGTCACGTGCATAGAACACCACGCCATGAAATCAGAAACCAGTCACAAAAAGTTTACCGAAAACAAGCTCGTATGTGTAGAAATCTAAAAGCGCACATCTAAATAAAGTCTAGGTTTAAAAAAAAAGTCATACTGGGAATTAGAAACTCTCTAATGGGGAACAAGCGTCACGCGGCACAGGGACACGCAGTCTGCTGCCGTCATGGGCAAGAACAACAGCGCACATGGCCCAGGACGCAGTTTGATGTGTCCTGGGAAAGAGCCGCACCAAATCCACTTGCGGTCATCAAAGAAGAACAAGGCAGAAAGATACAGAGCAGACTGTGTCTGTCCCCACAAGCACTTCATTTCTTTAAGAAAAGGAAAAAAAAAAAAGATAATAAAGTAATACATTTCAAGGCGATCATAGGGTTTTACTGACCACTCCTGCAGAAAAAAAGTTCTGTGTGATACGATTTTCCATAAGAAAACGATTTCAACCATTACATATTTAATTTTTTACATCAAATTAGCTGTATAGCATTGTGTATCCAAATCACAAAAATGTGTATATCTTATTCAAGCATTGAAAAGAAGTAACAGTCAAGTTTTTATTATATATAAGGGAAAAACAATAGCTATAATTTTTAAAGAGATCAAAAAATCATAAAAGATTTGTGTATTTTCATTGTAAAAATAAATCACTTAATATTATCACACCATTTAAAAATAGGAAACCATGGCGCTCATGTTTCGCTGTGGTACTCTTGTGAACGTGATAAAAGGGAACAGTCTGCTTCTCCAGCCACGATCGCGGGGCAATCCCCAGGAGAGGGGTTTCAGGCTGCGCGCCAGTGCGCTTGCACAAGAGCGTTCTGCTGCGTGACGAACATGGCTATGCTCTTCCTGAGCTCAAGAGAAATTCGAATGATCTCGTTCACGTTTTACTGGAAATATGGCATTTGGGCCAGTTAGGATCTGTGCTCCATGAGCACTGCTGGGCAGCAGCCCCCACACGGCTGCGGTTAGTCAGAACACTTGAATGCGTATTGTGTAACTGAACAAAAATTTAAGAGAAGCTTAGAAAAGGAAAACAAGCTATTAGAGTACAGTGTGAGCGTCTGTAACCTTACACTCCGTCCCTACCCTCCCGTCACATACCACTCAGACGGGTATTTTCAGGAAGTCAGACCAGTTATTTGTTCCCAGTAAGTAAAACCCTCAGGACTATTTTTCCTCACACCACCCCTCCCATCCACGAGCACGCCACCATGATGCCCGAAATACCAGTCATCACTGGAGGACCACATCAATTTGAGGTAGACCAGGCTACCGCTGGGTCATTGCATAAGCTGCTACTTAACAGAGAAGAGATGTTAAGCAGTTTCCTACAGCAAATGCACGAAAACTCAGAATGACAAGAGGTTTCGTGAGAGGGACAGAGTGGTCACCGTGTCTCCGAGGAGGAAGGACACCTGTCTCTTCACAGCAGTGGCTCTGCACAGGATGCCGGTGCGCCCAGAGCGCAGTTCCCGAGGACTCTGCAGAGACACTGTCCCAAGACCCATGTCCATCAGGTAGGGGCCCCTGCGTCCAGCCTGACACCCCGCCCTGAACACGGGCCCCACCCTGAGCCCCACGGACTGCAGCAGACTCGACCTCTCCGCACCAGCCAGGCAGCCGGCATGTGGCAGGAGCGGCCCCAGGCGGCTACCCGGGCAGGGGAGCTGCATCTACGGAGCGTCCCGTGAAGCCGGCTGCTGCAGAGGGAGCAGGGTGAGTGCCCACGCAGCAGCTCGGGACGCCCCAGCAGCCGGGAGGCCGGGAAGCCACCAGGTGCAGGGCCTGGCACAAGCTGGTGCGGCCGCTCGGGGTCCCATCCCCCACCTGCTGCTCCGTCCCATCCCTTCTCTCGTCCCCCACCCGCCGCGCCACGGAGGGGGACTTGCGCGGCACCATGCACTCCCTGAGCACCAGCGCCCTGCCCGTGGGGGAGAAGACAGCGCGGCACAAGCCCTTCCAGCCAGAGCCAGCGGCGCAAGGTCATTGTCTCCATGTCTGTGCAGCTCGCTCAGGCACACCCACGCAAGCGTCAGCGCGGTCCCTCGCCTTCCTGCTCGGCCTCCACAGCAGCTGCCCTGGGCCCACAACAAAGCCCACCCCGTGCCCAGAGCCCACAAGCTCCACCTCGGGCTTCCCGCATGGGCCTGCATTCTGCTCTCCTGACGCACACGCGGCCACTCCCGTACCGCCTGGCCCTGTGCCCACCTCACCTCCTCAGAGAGGGCACACAGAGGGGCCTCGGCACAGCGCGTGTGTGGCTGTGTGAACCCGCCCCCCTGCAGTTCATCCGTCAGCTGTGAGGACCCCACTCTCTCCTACACACGTGCACCCCAGGGCTCACTAGCACGGCAGGTGCAGACCCACCGGGACACACATCTAGATGAGTCGGTCACTAGCGTGGTACATGTGCACACACACATGTGCTCACGTGTGCATCTGCATGTCCCGATCCGGGGCAGGCCACGAGGGTGGTGGGGACAAGGGGCAGGCTCTGGCACATTTGGCCTCCACCATCCCCTACGACCTCGCCGTGGTGAGTGCAGCAGTCGTGGAGGGACCGGACCCCAGCTCTGCTCCTCAGGCTCACGACCAGGCTGTGGGGAAGGCCCAAGCCTGGACACCGAGACACGGCACAGAGGCCCCGAGACCACAGCACCCCACGGCACTTCGGCCGAGGGAAAACTCGCCGCTGATGCAGCTCAGGGAACTGGCAGAAAGTGTCTCAGCGTCCGTGTGCATGCATCAGGGTCTCGGAGGACAGAGCTCATGCACGCTCAGCCTGCCATGTCCGTACACGTGAGCTACGGCGTGTGCACCTGTAAGAGTGTCACAGGCAAACACTGGGCACTTGCCTCCTCCTGTCCTGGTGAGTGCCCCCTGCCAGGAGCTAAAAGTTACCTGAGCACGACGCATCCCACCGAAGCCATCTCTGGTACAAGATGAGGGCCTGGGCCCAGCAACCCCTAGGTTCCCTCACAAGCCCAGCCTGAGACCTAAGTCCACAGAGGGATGAGACAGGAGGGCAGCAAGGGCCTGCAGTCCAAGTCCAACTCTGTCTAAAGAGTTCCTGGGAACCTTGAGGAATTTCAAGGAAGACACTGACACGGTCACTTGTAGTTAGCAGTGGGAGTGCGACTACGTTGAGGAAGAGCCTTGTGGAGACAGCGGAGTGGGGTGGCAGCGGGTGGTGCCTGGGGCAGAGGACAGACACACAGACTGCACAGGCAGCGGCTAACTAGGCAGCACTGGGCGCGCTTGTGGCATTCACACGTGGGTTTACGTATGGGAGTCAGGCTGTGAGGACACGCGGAACACAGGGAACCTCCCAGCTTTTAGCCCAGACTAACTGCGTGGGCTAAGGCAACCTAGTTTATGTGCCTTCAAATTCCTCCTAAAATCAAGTTCTGCCTGAGAGTATGTGACAAGGAAGAGTCCCAGTCAAGTGCAGCCTTCTCCAGTCTTCCCAGGACCCAGGAAACGTCCTCATTACCACCAGCACACTCCGTCATCTCACATCATGGCACTCGCACAGTCAGCTTTGTGTAAAATGACCCTTGTCCCCACCCACCACCTTCTGTGTTATAATTTCTTTGAAAGCGATTTCTTAGTTCAGATTCTGACCTTCCACTGCAAGTAGCAAATTACTGAGCCTTAACACTGACAGGAACAAAAGGATTGTGTGAAATTAGGTGGATTTGAGAAGTGAGAGTTTTTAAGGCAATGCCCATCAAACTTCATAAATTTATATTTAAAAATTACAGGAAGAATAGTTGTCATTTAATGAACTAGGAATATGTTAAGAGATTTACCTGCATTATCTCACTTAACCCCTACAACAGAGAAAAGTAATGAATACAAAAGATTTAAAAGTCTTCTACCATGAAATGGGAACAGAGGAATGGAAAGAAAACCCTAAGATGTCAGACAAAATAGCATCACATTATTTTTCAAAATGAAATAACTTCTTTTGAAAATATGAGAAAATTGTTTAGTTTAAAAGAATTATCTTTACCATCATCTTAAAACTAGGGTTATATTTTTTGTAAGTAAAAAGCATTTCAAACTCCAAAACTATATTTTGTATTTCCAATTTAATCAGCTGAAACAATTAAAACAAATTTAGAACCAAATGGAAAATATAAATCTCAGACTGACATTTTCAGATTTTCATAATAAGTTTCATCTAGATAAAGTTTTCATGGCTCTGCAATAAGTGCCAGAAAGAGATAAAGAACAGAACAAGTAAAAGAAAAAGAAAATAGGGCTTTTAATGGAAATGTTGGCAAACCACTTTCCATACACAAAAAATGATGGTGGTGGTGATGGTGATGATGGTGACGGTAGTGATGGTGATGATATGTTGGTGGTGGTGGTGATGGTGGTGGTAATGATGGTGGTGATATGATGATGGTGATGGTGATGGTGGTGGTGATGGTG
>NW_019154146.1:680428-687506 GCF_002288905.1 Enhydra lutris kenyoni | reverse complement strand
GATGATGGTGGTGATGATGGTGGTGATGGTGATGTTGGTGATGGTGATGATGGTGGTGATGGTGGTGGTGGTGGTGATGCTGATGGTGATGTTCATGGTGGTTGTGATGATGGTGGTGATGGTGATAGTGGGGGTGGAGTCTTGGGATTCTTTCTCCTTCTTCCTCCCTCTAAAAAACCCCCGAAATCAATCTTCCTCCCTCTAAAAAACCCCCGAAATCGAAGAACAATGACACCCTTGAAATCACAACGCAGACTTCAGAAGGCGTTATAAATTAAAGTCATTCCAAATATATCAAAAAACAAAATTGTAGTTGTAGTCTTAAAAAGAGAAGTTTTGTTTACAAATCTTAGACGTCTCTGGTTTGCAAAGTGCCTTTTTTTTTCTTTTTTAAAGATTTTGTTTATTTGACAGACAGAGACCACAAGAAGGCAGAGAGGCAGGCAGAGAGAGAGGGGAGGGGAAGCAGGCTCCCCGCTGAGTGGAGAGCCCGATGCGGGGCTCGATCCCAGGACCTGGAGATCATGACCTGAGCCAAAGACAGTGGCTTTACCCACTGAGCCACCCAGGTGCCCCTGCAAAGTGTCTTTTAAACTAACGTATGAGACAATGAATTCATCAAAACAGCACCCCTTCTCGTCTCCAGGCCATAAGCCTCAGCTGGAGGTGGTCGTAAACCACTACCCTGTCCAGACAGAGCAGGTGCACCTTCAAGAGGGAAACCTGGTTCCTGAAGGCGGCTTCACATTCCAGCAGGAGCTACGTGACTCACTCGGTCGTTCAGTCTGAAACACCCAAACCCTCCACCAAGTTTTAAGTGTGAATACATCACTAGTAAAGTTGAAAAATAGGCCCATAAAATAATCAAAGACAAAAATACAAAGTTTCACATTCCCTACGATATTAAACCATCTTCTAAGGTCGAACATCAAGGTCTAGAAAACTGAATGATGACCAAAAATAGCGTTGGATATATGGTAGCAAACTGTTAGAATCCTGCATCAGACATCTGTACGAGCCCAACACTTCAAGATACGTTTCACCAATGATATGCGCTGTCAACAGCTTACTCACCTTATTCTGGCAGATTTGGTGGACAGGCCGGGAATGGGCTTCCACTATCACGGCTGCACTGCGAGCTGCACTGAGGTTGAAAACCTCCAGAATCCTGTTCCTGCCAGCCGCAAGGACCAGATCTGCATGACGCAGTTAGGGAACTCCTCTCAACGATCCGCCAGGGGAGGGGGCGGCCCTGCATATGCGGTGAGCACTTTGGGGCACCAGAAGACACACAAAGGATGACAGCTACAACTGTCTGCGCTCACAGCCCCACGCCCCCCTTCTGCTGCTGGGCAGCCAGCAGCAGGTGCTGAGCCATGGACGAGGGCAGACCCAGTGGTACACGTCTCAAGGCGGGAGGCACAGAGGTCTAACTTCAGTGCAATGAGGTTTGAGGTATCCAGGAAATGCCCAAATCAAGAGCCAGAACGGCAGCTGCATCGCTGGGGACTGAGTTCAGAGGACCGGTCTAAGGGTAAAATCAGGCAGGGCAAGCGTAAACATGGATGGTGCCGCCTGGAGCCCGCCGCACAAGAGCACGCACCTCCCAGCGCGGCGAGCCACCAGCCACGCCTTGCCCACGTCCACACTCGGGGCAAGAGCGGCAGCACGTGGACTCAGGGTTTGCGTCAGCACCAGAATGACCCCGTGTCCGGTGGCCACTCAGAACAGTCATCAGCGGCGTATGTGGGAGAAAGAGCGCCAGGCTCAGTAACCGGCCCAGCGCTCACGCTAAAATATGCAGAAAGCACCGTTTAAGGCCAGAGTACTTGGAAGGACACATTTCTGCTAGGTGTTGTGCTGTGTGAGTACCAAAGGGCGCTAGCAGCACATTTCTAATTAAAATACTCTAAAACCTCTAACGCCTTATCTCAGTCCTTCTGAAATTTCAACTATAAAACTCTTAAAAGAACATAACTTAGACCTCCGAATAACTTCAGATTTTATAAAACAAATTCCTAAAGATCAGAGCTTTTCTTCTAAATAAATCAAAATCAATGTTTTTAACTGAAAGGGATGATGCCAGACAAAAAAAGTAAAAAAATAAACTTCTAGACTCAATTTCCTACTCGGTGTCCCTGCTGTAACTTCTGCTGGGCTCCAGAGAGCTGGGGCAGACTTCTGTTAATGGAAGGATGCCCATCGCAAGTGTACCAGCTCATTTTTTAAAAGCACAAGCTTACTACATATTGTACAACAAACGACAGACCAGAAATGCCGGGTTACATCACCCTGCTGTGGGTCATGTGCTCTGTCGCACGCATGCCCGGTTTTCCTGTGAAATTCTTCTCACCACGGAGATGGAATCGCTATGCACGTAATTATGCAGAAGACGTGAGTGCCCTGAGTCCCACTGCCCCGGCCGGCGCCTGGAGCCGGGACCCTCAGCAGACGCTCCTGCTGGGACGCTGATGCTCAGGGCGTGGGAACCACCAAGAACAGAGGCAAGGATACAGGAGTAGAAGTCGTTTACGGCTGATAAACTGGTAATCCCTGTCGCACCGGTCGTACGGAGCCTGAAGACACGTCTGCACCAGCTCTTCTGTCTGTATCTGAAAAAAAATAAAGATAATCGGTCTTTCTGTTTCTCTCCCACAACTGAGCATTCTACCATTAAAAGGGTTAATATGAAGAAAGTTTTCATATTACTTAGTAATTCTATTTTATAACATCAAAGGAATAAGTCGGCTGCCTTAATTTTCTTTTAGGAAACTCTAACTTTTCCTTTAGGAAAACTTCATGAAAAAATATCATATAAAGCTCCAAATAATTCATTATTGTCTGTGAGAAAGCAAATTTTTCTCCTAATTCTAAAATAATCATGTATACTTAAGAAGACTTCCAACTTGTTATAAATTATCTGTGTTTCCATGAACGCATGTTGTTAATATTTCTAAAGGACAATGTATGCACTTAGTATCAGTTTAACAAACATATGACCTCAAGGACCCCTAACAATTTTGTAAAGGAAAGGAACCTGCTAGCAATATTTCGATGTGATTGTGGCCCAGGCAGGGCCAGGGGAGATCTCTGGGGATGGCCCAGCGGGGCAGGAGCAGGTAGGGGGTGGGGCAAAGCACCAGGACGGCTGGTATCTGAGCCTGCTGGGGGGGGGGGGGCGGTGAGAGCTGCATCAGGGCCCGCGGCCATATATGCAGGCTAGGCACAGAGACAGCGACTCAGGGAGCAGGTCCTGGGGGCAACACATATGCAGGGGTCAGCTACACAGACTCAAGGGCAAACAGAGTCACAGGAGAGGTTTGACAGGAAGCTCAGTGATGACACAAAGATCCCACAAATCACTGCGCATCCCTGCTGAAAAAATGCACGGGATCATACAGTAGGTGGTGAATGGGGTAGAAAGCCGCTGCTTCATGGGGAGGGTCGTGGGAAAGCTCTGCAGACACCACAGACCAGGAGAGGCATGTCAGAAAGATCTTGTGAGCCAAGGGAGAACACACGGGTCTGAAATCAGGTGGCGTTGGGTGGGGGGGTGGGAACAGGGAAGGGACCGTCTGCATTTAAGGCCCACGTACTGCTGTGGCAGAGTAGGCCACGCGGGTGGGCGGGGAGGCTCTGCTCCACGAGAGGGGCGACGGCACACTGAGGGGCCAGCTGGAGCCCTGCCCGAGGAGCAGACAGCGGGGCTGAGGGGCGCTCATGCCTGCGGCCGTGTGAGGTCTGGCGTCCCATCGTTTGAAGCCTCGCCACCCGGCCGGTTCCCGAGAGTCACCCACCCCGGTGGACGCTGGCATTGAAGCGGGAAAGCAGCCTCAGCCCAGGCGAGCAGCAGCCTGGGAAGGGCCCTTCTCGAGCAAGCTCCATGCGGCGTCTCCCCAGACGGAGGCGGTGAGGCTGCCCGGGCCACACACGACCACACTGGAGGGTCCCCCGGTTCACAAGGAACCCCGCGAGTGCGTGGGAGGCCGGCGCGGAAGGACTGAGGCGTGAAGGCCGTCTCCGCGCGCAGCTCTGACTGCTGGACCGGAAGCGGACACTCTGCAAACACAGCACTTCCTTCCAGGGAACCGCACTATCAAAACCCTGAAGACGCCAGAAACACCCGGCTCGTAACACTCAGACCCTAACCTGCCCCAGACTCAGGCCAGGAGGGGGCAGACACAGAACGACACGCCGCAGCCTCGCGAGCCCAGGGGCCAGGAGCTGCGGGGGAATGCGGCCCGGAGCCCACAGCACTCTCTGCCGTCTGCGGGCCACGCGGCCCGCACCCGGCTCACAGGCAGCTGTGACCCGTGGATACACCACGCCTGAGCCAAACCCATCCTGGCCTCAGCGCACAGCTCTTAGCCAAGCGGCTGACCCAGGAGGCGGCGAACCTCCCAGCTGAGATCCGGGGCACCTGCCAGGTGTGCAACTCCTCCGCAGCTGAAAAGCTACCTAATAAGGCTACTAAGCCAAAAACTTGCCCACAGGTCTCCCGACAGGCACAAGCAACTGGAGTGAAAAAGAACCCACAGTGACATGAGACAGACCCTGAGCTCAGACTCCAGAAGCGCGAGCCTGTTCAAACTCATACACCCCACGATAAGACCACCGAGGCGCTGATGGAGGAGGGAAGTCTCCAGCAACTGCCAGTCTATAAACCCAACCATCCCTGCCCACGAGTTCCTGAGACAGGTCCCAGCCCCAAAGGCCTGGGATGCTCCCAGGGTCTGCAGCCTGCTGGCTTTGGCACAGACTCCCCCGTCGTGCTCCTGTAAGAACACGGCTGTGATGCCTGCAGCCACAGCAGCCACCTTGGAATCATACAGTGAGAGCAGCAGAACAGAACAGCACACAAGCCTGTGAGCCTCCTCCCTCCAGACAGCTCCGGTCCAGGCTGAGTGAAGCACCACAGTCAGCTGCTTAGTTACAGGAAGGAGGACAGCATCCCCTGCAGAGAGGGGAGGACAGACAGCCTCCAGAGAAAGACAAAACCTGCCCTCACTGTGTGTGCCACACACAGCTCGCTGCTGGCAGAGCAGATCAGATCAGAGTGAAATCACCCCCCCAGAGCCCATGTGCACACGGGCACAAGGCATCCAGCACCGCACTGGTTCGAGCACAAGGGTGAGTCGGAAGAAGCTGATCTCTGGCAACAAGAGGACGGGAGAGGAAGCCGCAGCACGTTCTTGTTGCATAAAATTTCCTAACAGCTGCTGCAAAGAGACTTAAGCCAAACTGACAAGTATGGTTAAATCTCAGAAACAATTTGGATTACGGTGACAGGTGTGCTGCGGGCACAGGAGCAAACACGGCAATCTCGACAAGAGGAAAGTTGCAACAGCAGAGACTGGAAGCAGCCAGGTGTCCATGGGCGGATGAGTGGATGAAGGTGAGCCACGCCACGCCCCGAGGAACACGACTCAGACATCAGAGAGGGGGAGGCCTTGCCGTGTGCAGCAAGAATGGGCCTGGACAGTGAGACGCTAAGCAAAGTACGAGAAGAGCAGATGCCCCACGACCTCACTTACACATGGAATCTGCGAAACGAAGAACACCAGTGACAGAAGAGCAAAGCTTCCTGCTTACAGAGAACGACCCGGCGGCTGGCGGAGGGGGCAGTGGGGGCGGGTGGGAAAGGGGATGATGACATACAGGTCCTGGGGCTGGGAGTACAGCACAGGGGACACGGTGAACAGAACTGGGTAACGTGTATGGTGGCGGACGGCAGCTTCACTTGCCACAGTAGGAAAAAAAACAGGAAAGAAGGGGCAGGAGCCAGCCTGGGAAGGCAGGCCACGGAAGAGCCCTACAATGTTTTATTTCTTTAAAAAGTCTGAAAGCAAAACAAGTGTTAATACTTGCACAGGGAGGTGCGAACACGTTTGATCTGTGTATTTAGTGTGTGTGTGTAGGAAATGGTTCGTGGTTTAACTTCACTACAAACACAGCAGGAATCGTCCCACATAACATCAATCAGAGACATTGCTGAGCCAAGGCAAGAGCTCCACGTTCCGAAGCCCGGAGCTTCTGGTCACACCGAGGCCCCCGCACGCAGCACTGACGAGCTCCAAGGAGGGACAAGCCCGCCGCTCAGCTCTCCCAGCAGCCTGTGGTGAGGCGACTCAGTCTGGTGCAACACCACCTGTGCCCCAGCATGAGCCACGGCCTCCCGCGCACAGGGAGCAGGGACAGAAGAGCCGGCCTCACACCTGCGGATCTCGTCCTTGCTGTCGTCGATGTGGTGCCTGAGGAGCTGGAGCTCGGGGCCAGAAGACGACAAGATGAAAGTGTCCAGGTAGTAAAACTGTGCGGACCCAACGGGCTTGGAAAACATGTCCCTGCCCTGGAACAGAAATCGGGAATCACAGCCACCGTAACGGAGGCAGAGGACAGACACGTGGAGACGGTTTCCCACCAACCCACACACCCACTCCGGACGTAGACACTAGTTCACCCGGGTGTCTTCCTCTGACCACTTCTGAAAGATGTCACGTGACTAAAATGTTCCTGTAATGAGTATTTGAATCCCAGCTACTTAAAAACTTTAAAATAAAACAAAGTTGATACTTAGCAGTGACATAGTCAGTGCTGGAGTTTACTAAGGACAAATTCCAACCGTGGGACACAGCTCTGAGGCGTCAGCCCTCAGGTGTGTCCTTCAGAACCCCCAGTGTCACTCATGGGAAACAACAGCATCCACGGCGCCGAAGCAGACCCGTGCCCTTGCAGTTGCTCCCACACACCTCGTGCTGGAGCCCCCGCTCTGATGGCTTCCCTTCCTGCTGGTCTTCCTGGAGGTGAGTCCCCCTTTCCCACTGAGACCCGTAGGGGGTCCACGGTAACCCCAGCTCTGAGAACCTGCCGCTCGCCAGCCCTGCTCGGACTCGTGGGGACACGGCCCCAGGATCCCCTCCCCTCCCTGTCTCAGCCGCGACATCATCACCACTGGCCCTTCTCGCCGCTCCTACGGTCTCCAAATGGTCTCCTCTAAGTGCAAACGCTCACGGGTAACTGTGCACACGTCCAAGTGTACACGTGCCCGTGTGTGTGCATGGCGGTCACACGTGTACAC